>NC_063010.1:1778613-1803613 GCF_017499595.1 Psilocybe cubensis | reverse complement strand
TGGGAATGTGGCTGGTGGATGGCGTCGAAAAAGCGGCAACAGAGAGCACTCGATGAGGGTGAGAGACAGGTGGCGACAAGGGTGCTGACGCGTTGGAACGGGTAGTCACGTCACCACAATCACACGTGGGGGTCCCGCCTTGGCCTTGGCACTAATCCCGCCATTGCCCTAGATTGGAATGAGTGCATGCGCCGTATAGCGGTCGTTGAGCAGTCGGTAATGTACAATGGCGGGATTTGAAAGCTGAGTTTACGCTGCATATGCAGGTGGATGTCCTTTGTTGAACAGCACACCCTTGAACACAAGCGAATCATCGATGTGTCGCCATTGGAATCCGCCCAACTCGCGCGTACTTCTTTTTGTTGTGTCACCCGACGCGTAATGCCCGCAGGCAAATTTCTCCATTGTTTCACAAGTTTGGTTCCAACGGAGGGGAATCATCTCGACGCCTGAGGAAGTTGAAAGAGTAATTGAAATGTTTAATGGTGTGGATGGCAGACGGAGAGGTGGAGGATTATGTCGAGATCATTACAATCACAACTGGATGGATATCGGGAATGAGGAGTGAGAACAAATACACTAAAAATTCATTGGCTGTGTCGGAGGGGTTTTTTGTTGAGAAAAAAAGGAAACTCACCGAAGGGGGCGCTCGACAATGATCTCACGCACAATCAATTTGCTCTCATTCTTCAGGTTTTCCTGGTTTACTATTATGGCATTGTCAGTGGATGGGTAATAAAAGGAGGAACACGCACAAGATGCCGCCCATGAGGTGGAGTCGAGCATTTCTCTGGGACTCAGGCATTTCCTCACAACGTCGGGTACTAGTGACATCCCAAATTAACACTGGTATTGTATAACACCCATCATGTTTGCATCCAGCTGGCTTCCATTGAAGATGAAGAATGTTGACGCACATTGGCTGGAGTGATCTTCGAGATCTGTGCGTCATCTTTCCCAACAAAGTTCATAGCTGTCTCGACAAGCACCTCGATACTGCTGCATCAAGTTTTTTCCTTCAAGCTTTCGCTCTGAGATGGTGTGCTTCATTAGTGCCAGATAGTCGGCACGGGGGTAAGGATTATCGCAAGTCGAAGAAGACGGTGTTGGGTGGCCAGTTTTGTATGTTGCCTAGAGAAGAAAGCTGATAGGCCGAATTACATGATTTCTGGACTCTGGCTGAACAATCCGTCGGAAGTGCAAGGAAGGATCGGTATATACGAAGTAATAAGAGATCATGGGCGTGTTGTAGGTAGGCGGCCTGACTGGGGACGTAATCGAGATGGGCATTGAATGGAAAGGTGGCTTTTGTTTAACGTTGTGGAATTCCTGTTAAAATGATCAACAAAGAGGGCGGCTGACGCAGAAGAAGATGCAGATATTGGTGATTCAGGTGGCGGAGGCGGTAACGCACGTCTGGGTGCAGGTGTTCTACCGCTGCCGTTGCTGCTACGCGGGCGCAATGCTGCCCCGGATGTAGACGCAGATGTCAACGAAGAGGGTCCATCAGGTAGAGGTAATAATGGCAAGGGTGAGTTGGAGCGGGCATGTGAATTAGTTTGAATAGTTGACGTAGGTGTAAATGTAGACGATGAAATTTGAGCTAGAGTCGTAGATTGTGCAGTATTAGCAGTAGTACCAATGTTCGTGTTTGTGTTCGTGTCCGTGTTCGTGTCGCTAGGTGCGGCGTTGTTAAGAGAACCTCCAGCTTTGCCATCATAGAGATCATTAATATCCCCCTCCTTCTCCCCCTCATCTCCCTGATCGCCGTGCTGCACTTGGATTAACGTATCTTCCACTTTTCCACCCAAACAAAAGGCTACCTCCGTCGCCGGGTGTATAGCAGGAGGAGATGACAATAAGACTGGAGTCGGAGAGGGCGATGGGGATGGCAGCGCTAGTGGTGACGTTGCCGAAAACCCTAAGGGAGTCCTCCCTCCACCCTCACCTGTCCCAACAGGCGAACGACCACCCCCTCCATATCCCGACCCAGAAGCAGAGCCAGACTCTGAATCATAACCAGTGACCAACTCATCCCCACCAGTGCCCCGGGAGAGCTCAGCGCCAAGCATCGGCTGGGACATATATGGCTTGTAAGTATAGTTCAGGCCCTCTGCCGTGCGCGAGAACTGCGCATACGGGTCATTCTTGATGTTGCTCCTCCGCCTTTGTTGTTTATCGTAGTCTTCAGTATCAGAGATAATGCCGTCGATATTTCCACTCCCGTTGGACGCAGCAGTACCCGTGCTCCGCATGCGCGAGTGCAGATGGGCCTGCGTGTCGAGCGAGTGCGAGAGGCCGTGCGTGGGCCGCGGTCTGGAGGTGAAATGGGGGTTGGAGGTGGACTTGGTGCTGTCCGCATCATCTTGCGACTGAGAGTGGAAGTGAATGCGGGGTGTGGAAAGCTTCCTGCGGTTCGGTATCCGAATGATGCCCTTGAGTGACGAGATCGTTTGGGAAAAGGAAAGCTTGTTCGTATGTGTGCTGCAGCCACGGGTCTACACAAGCAACATAGCAGTTATAAAGAGTAAGTACAAAGACAAAGTTGAACGCAACGATCGGTGCATGTGCAAATAACGGTTGGGAAAAAGTGACTGACCTTGTTCTGAGAGCGTCCGTTATGAGCGCTAGGCACAGGCGACACCACAGGCTGTATCGCTGAGACCTCCATGTACAGGTTATGTTGAAGGGGGTCGTGGGCTCGTTTGAGCGATTGTTGTTTGTTTCGACGTTCAAGACGAAAGCAGTCAAAAGGCCAAAGCAAGCCGAATGACGCAAATGAAACAATCAACTGCTTTCTGAATGCAGGTGCAGCGAAGCCGGGGAGCTCACAATGTAATGTGGGAATCGGGGGAATGGGGGATCAGGAATGTATATGGCAGTTCAGAATTGGTTTAGAACAAGCACGCCTCGAGGTTGGCGCAGATAGGGCACCCGCGCGGACTTTGTCTCTGTCGAAAATAAACTGATTGGATTAAAGCAAAATTAGCACTGGAAACCAAACCTGGAGCACTTGAATACAGTACTTGCAGAACGCAATGTGTGAACCAAGGTTCAACTCACCTTGTAGCCCGTGTGGGGACGCCGACTGTGCCTCCTCCGCTGACTCAACCGCGCAGAATGACAAAGACGTGTGATAATCGGTGGGCGAAAGGTGGGTCGCTGGTTGAGATGAAAGAAAAGGAGAAAACGAACGCTCGTTACGCGGTCTTTGCGGTGGTGGTCGGTCAGCTTCAAGACATAAGCAGGGTCTTGAAGCAAAAGGACGCACAAAAGTACAATTCCGAGCAATTATTGCAGAATCGGCACGGATCCAGGGTGAGAAGCGGGCGTCCTTTCTCTAACATACAAAATACAAAACACAGCCGGTGATGGCCCCGATCAGAGAGGACTTGTGCCCAACGCGCATTTTCCATTTTGAAACTCAGTCAACGCCGACTTCCCTTTCCTGCCATTTCGCCCGCAACCACTACTTTAACAACAACTGCGTTTCATATGTTTTATGTCTTTCTCCTCCAGAAAACACAGTGCTCGCGCATGGATCCTCCCCGCCTTTTGGTGACATCACCCAGATAATGACGGGCAGAGTCGTGCATTCATCGGAACACTTCCAAGCCTAGTACAATCAACATACCGCATCTCCAGGGATATGACCAGTGAATGAACAAGTTTCCTGCGTAAAAGGGCTTCTGGTTCATCCAATCGCCATTGCACAAATTGAATTATAGCTCAATGGACATACCTTGGACCTGCATCAACCCTTTGCCTGCCCCACCTATTTCTCTTCCATTCTGCACCTATAACCCAGTAAAATTATATCATAACATCAAAACGAGTTGAAGGGCTATGCGGCTCAACAATCCTTCCATGCCGTCTTGAGCCTGTTGTCATTTACGACCTCAATACCCACCCGACCAAGGTAAGTAAGAAGCCGTCGTCACAGATCAGTTATCTAGCTATTGATGCCATTGGCCATTTACCCCCTTCAATCCCACTCCTCCGCAGCTCAACGGCTGTGTGGCACATAGGCGAATTCGTTCACAAAAAAAGACAAGACCGTAAGGTGAAAACCAAGTATATAATTAATGAAATTCATACAATCGACGAAACCATTGAATATCAAAACAAAACGAGCGTGTAATTTACCACATACGAACGAAAGATGACCAGATCAAAGCCTAAAGGACTACGGGTAGAAAGAATGAAACACTAGATCGAGAAATACCTAGCGAATGAATACAGTTAATGTTGATGTACGTCCCACCGTCGCCCTCCATCCGCTCCAGTTTCTACTTCTACCACATCCTGGATAAAACAACCTCCAGAAGCCGGCTGCTTTGTTGTGGTAGCAGGTTCCTGGGAGTCTTAATGTGCTTGTTCTCTGGTCACTTGGACGTCAAAAAGAACAGCATTCTTTTCCTCAGGCTTCTCGTTTCCATACTTCTTATCCTTATGCCTCCAAGGTTTCAAGTCCGGTTTTTGGTCGTCAGGCTCCGAGCCGTCGCCTTTCTTGCCGGGGTGACGATATTTTCTACGCTTAGACTCAATGTTCTTCTGACGTGTCATCCGCGGCATAAGAGACATTCCATCCATAATTCCTACATCGTTGAGCGTACTTTCGAGTGCAGCGTTTCCTTTTGAGTCATCTCTCTGTTCGACGATGGGACGCCATGAGAATTTATGACATGGAGGCGAGGCAGAAGACTCGTCGTCATATCCTCCTCCTCCTACTTTGTTGGAGGCCGGTACTTGAAAATAGAATCTACCGTCAGCAACGGTGTTTATGCTTTTCCCAGTTCATATCATATCTTTTGCACGTTCGGCTGTTCTACCCCGAAGAATATTTGGAGCGCCGAGTGCTTGGATGACTCCAGCACTCAGTATTTGAAGAATATAGAGCGACAAGGTGAAAAAGGAATGTTTAAACATATTGCTGATCAAGTACGGTGTCAAGGAGTGTAATGATTGAAAGAGCGCTGGAAGACCTTGGGATACTGGAATAAGGAGAGAGTAGCGTTGACCGCAATTTTATAGTTTTCAAGAGTTGTACCATATCCTCTGGACCCGAAGGACTGTCCCAAGTTATGGCGTCCACCCCTGTACTAAAGGACTAATAGCCATCATTTATTCTGAAAAGAATAGAAACTACATATCAGATAGCATATGGTTTTACAGATAAATGGAATTCAACATTAAAGAAAAAACGCTCTATTTCATTGAAACGATGTATTAGAAACAAGTCGCGGTCAAGCATTGCTCGAAAATAATGTGCAGAATTCCCTCGAGTTCGGCTAATTTAGCTTTAAGACGCTTTACTTGGGCGTTTATCGTTTGAATTTGTATTTATGACGCCTGACGCAATGCTTTGAATTGAAGAACCACATTATCAGGTGGACATTTATTGTGCTCGACGTTTTGCAGGCCCATGGTTTCGTCGGGTATCCTATTTGAAAATCAAATAATCCAAGTTTACTACATAAGTCACAATTGAAGAAGAAAATCTGAGCTATTTCCTTACGCTTGACTTTGAAATGGTGACCTCGAACACAGTGAAACCGGGCAACAACCCTAAACCTGTATATGATTGGCGACTTCGACCATTTAGCTTTGCCCGAGTCATGTGGGCTTCAAACATCAGGGTAGTTTGTGTAGAGATATTTGCCAATCCAGATTAACAATTAAATGACAGTTTATCCAAATTTCATTTTCCGAGTTCTACGACATTCCGTTTGAAACTTTCAAAAGTTACCTGGGACCGCAAGTTTGGGGGTATATTAATAGATTTTTTATCCAATAAGTCCGACAGTGTCCCTTACAAATGTTATAAGATGTTTGAATCCAAGACTAGTCCACCCAGCTCAATTAACATCCTCATCCTCATCCACAATCTCGATAGCTACACACCAAAACATCCTTCCCCATGGCTCCTTTCCGTTCCTATCTTCTCCTCCTTCCTCCTTCCGCACCCGCTCACAACAAACAAACCGAACCGGCTGTCCATCCCAATACTTCATCAAGTCAAAAGACAATCCCCCGGGCAGTTGCAGGAGCTAACGTCGGCGCAAAACTGATAAACCCATAACAAAAATCGGTCGTGATCACATCCTCCGGGCCGAAGACCTGCCGGCGGGCTTTTTGCGCAAAGTAGCTGCGCCGCTGCGACGCTGTCTAAAGCGTCTGCAGTTTCCGCTCACGCTTCATACGGCGTTCTCCTTGCTCGGACGACGAAGAAGAGCCGGTGCTAAGCGTACTCCGCGCACGCTTCGGTTTGACTTTGCGCATGGCGGATTTGACAGAGAAGCTCGAGCCGCCGGTTGAGGATCCCTTCGAGCTGGATCTGGCGGTCGATAGGGGACTCGGGCTTACCGGTGCAACGTTGTCGGAGGAGGAGGACGCAGAGCGGAATGATGTTCCTGATGAGCTGGATGCAGAATCTCCCTCATCGAGCTCATCAGAGAGGGCAAGGTACAGCCCAGAGTTCCTGTCTTGGATGGACTGGTTTGCTGAGAAGGGGGGTAGCATACATGAGGAGGAAGAAGGTGGAATCCTCGTGTGCATGAAATGAGGCATGGTCGATATTAGTGGTGAAAGTGCCCATGGCTTGGTGGAAGATGTGAGGTCGTGTTTGAGAGTTGGGTCGATGTAGCTATAGAAATGGAGATCAGTTGAAGTTAAAAATATAGAGATGGAGAGAGATGGAGAGAAAAATAAAATGAGCGTACTGCATGAATTTAAGTACCGCGCTTGTTCCCCATGGTAATTTGAGAGGCCTATCGAATGTGTTTCCGAATAAAATGTCGTCCGCTGAATAGAGTACGAGGAACCGGCCTTCACACCACCCAACGTAAAATAACACCGAAAGTCAGCACACGGAATCACACGAATAACCCTTCCCCTTCTCGCGACTCGAACATCGTGCAAATTCGAAATACCAAAAATAGGCAAACCAAACTCACCTCGGACAACGATACTCCATGTAACACCGCCGCGATCTTCTCTCTTGAAATATTCAGACTCGTGTACTTTTCCCTGTTCGTCCGTCATGCTCTGAATCTGCGCTACCAATTCACCTTCAAACAAATCGGAGCGGATAGGGTGTGAATGTGGAGTGTTGACGAGGTGTGTTATGGGAACCATCGAGGAAGGAGATGTACCTGCAAGGACCCGGAGTCGAGGAGCCATTAGAGTATCAACTATGTGGGGTTAGGTTAAAGGATTGAAGTAGCCGTCGATGCGGAAACGGTGAGCGTGTACAATTTTGTGTGGACGCCCGCGATGTGTTAATAGTACTGGAATGATATGGCGCTCCTGGCGGGTAGGTGTACCGGGTGTGAAAGGGGACGTAGACGGTGAAATATCCACAGTTATGATCGGTTATGTATGTATGTGTACCAGTGCAAATGAGGCTCCCCAGTCTACCACCCCAATTTGTATTGAGGCTGAAGAGCGTTTTGGATATCGTCGTCAACTGGAATCGAAAGGCCAGTAGCGGCACACAAGAAGACAATCCCAAAGATGGCGACAAAGAACAAAGGTGAGTCAAAGTGCGACAGAAGGGACGGTGTCAGACGGTCGCTGCAGAATTGCACAGACAAAAAATTCACGAATGAGCGAAACTGCAAGCCGTTGCAGACAAGATAGAATGGTTTCTTCTCCTCGTCGGACATGCTTTTCCATACTTTTCCGGCTTGCTTGCTGAGCTCGTGTTGCTGGACCTCCCTGGGTGCGCGCATACAATTGACATACCACGAGAATGCATTGGCGTTTGGGTGCGGTATGGGTGGTGATGAGTTCATGCACTAAAATATAGAGCGGGTCTGTAGGGTGTAGCTTTGGACGTTTATTTTGAAGCACAAACAAAAAAGAGACTCACTCATAACAAATACGGGGGCCTGCGGGATGACAATAAATTGTATCACGCACTATTCTGAAGAAACGTGTCCCTTCAAATCAATCCACATTGTATAGCTGAGAGTGCCAGTGTTAGCAAAATATCACTGTACAAGAAAAGTTATAAATCCATCTCCTTCCACTGTTTACCGGAAGTCAAAGAATCAAGTTATATGCTATGTACTTAGTGAAAACGTTACCTTCGACTTCAAGAAAAAGGAAAATAGATACACGTAGACCTTTAAGACAATGATAAGGAGTTGAAATGGATACACTCAGGTTGTGTTATGTCGCTACGAAACTCACTGAAAAAGCGACTCACCACTCACTATACCTTGGCATTGATTAATAAGCGGTCACTTCTCAGTGAGTCACTTACTGTTGAGTGACTCACTAAGTGACTAATATATAATACATTTTATGAATTTGAAAATATTCTTTTGCACAAAAAATATCGGCAGAATATATGATTGAAAATTCTCCAAAATACTTGACAGAAACATAACGTATATCTAATTTAAAAGTTGTGACAAAAGCGTCACGAATTTATCTAAAAAATACGAATCAATATTCTTTTTATATACTATTACATATATTAGTACAAAATATCACCAGTAAAGTCGAAAATTATAGGTTGAAAATACATTTTGTATATGATACTTTTTTTGAGGCAATATATAAAACATATTTGGCAACAAAATATCAATTTTTAAACACGAAACATGTTTCTAATTCGTATATTTTCGTCATATACGGATAGCTGCCAGCAGTGCCACGATGACTGGTGTTCGGACCCAATAAGATGTGAAAGTTCTGTGCACGTGATCGTATTAATTACATAGCCGTTGTGGTTTTGCGGGACGCGACTTGAGTTCGTACCGTGACATTCCCCTCCATCTATTCCCTGTATTCATACCCGCTCTCGGATCCTAGTGGATACTTAAATCTTTATCCACAGAGTGAATACGGTAGAGACCTTACTTGTAGTGAGATATCCCATTTACACTTGACGCATCACCTCAGGGCATTGCATATGCCTTTTTGGTTTTTGGTTAGAGGGCGACCATTCATTCCAGCGGAGCTGAATATTCCCCTCGGGGACTAGCAGAGAACTTTCCGTATACACAATATGTGGGTAATAATTGGCCCCTTCGACGCAGATGTTCCAGGTGAACTGGCGTTTGAAAGTGAGTGATTTCCCTGTCCTGTTGTCTCAATGGCATCCTTGACGGTTTCTCTGCAGAGCAAAAGTTGCTGAAGCCCTCAAAAACATACTCCCTTGGGAGGAAGGGACAGAACCTTATAGTGAATAGCAAGAAGATATCCGGTCATCATTGCGATTTCATCGTTGGAGAGCATACCGTCGACCATGTTGTGAGTCCTTTTTCTGCTGGTTTCTGTAGTTGCTCATTAAGTTCTAGGGAGATCATACCGTTATTCCAACACTCGAGATACTTAACACTAATGCCAAAGACAAGACGTACTCCATCACGCGAAGAGAAGACTTCATTGGGGCTGGGCAGAACGAGAAGGTGGTTTTGGAATCTGGAGATTCTATTGCCCTTATTACTGGGATACTTGTGAGGTGCGCATGCTCTGTACTCAAGCTTAGCTAAAATCATGTCGTGGTTGACATTTTTCTCCACAGAGTGGAATGGAGACCCATATGTATCTTCCAACCTCCATCCCGGGGTAAATCTTCGGTTTCAAGTGCGACTCTTAACGGTTGTGCTTCGTTAGGTTCGTAGCATCCATATCAGTACCTGCTAGTGTACCCTGACTCTCTAAACAGGCATAAAGCTATCGCAAAAGATGCACGAAAACGTCACACACCATCTGGCTTCCCATTACGTCGCCAACTTGACGATGATCGCCTCCTTGCTCAACATGACACGAATCGTCAAGCCCGAATGGCTCAGCGAAATCCTTCGACTGGGTGCGCTAGACAAGGAAGACGAAAATGCGACCGGCACTTCTCTTGAAGAACGCTTGGCGTTGCCAGTAGAAACGAAGTACCGCCCTGCGTTTTCTCCTTCTCTGTTACCAAAACAGAAGACATTCGACGTGTGGGAACCTAACGAAGAGAGGGTGAATCTTCTCAAGCCCTTTCGTTTTATATGTATGCAAGAGAAGGCCACCGAGTTGGACGCCGAGATTCGAGAGGCCATTGATCGCGGTGGGGGGAGCTATGAAACGTTCAAAGTCTCTGATGGCGTGGAGAAACTCCCAAGAGTTTTGGCGAGGAGTCGGGCGAAAGAGGGGAAGAAGACAATTGTTGTTGGTGATATAGACTCTTTGCAGACGGCGGTTGGGGCCTCGACGTGGAAGGAGTTCGTTTCAGAGGCAAGAAGGTGCTTTGAATCTTTTTTGTGGCTTGATGCTCCCTTTGTATCGATTGCTGACTATCTTGTATTTTATTTGATGGCTTTGTACTACCTAGCTATTCAACAGACATATTCGCCCCCTCAAAGATTGTCCAAGCTGTCATTGAGATCAATACCTCTGTTTTGGAAGTGCCTACGGAGGATTGTGAGCCCCCTTCAAAAATAATCTATATAAACACTCTAACTAATAACGATCCTCTCATTTCAGCCGCTCCTCGCTCCTCACCGCTGCCCGATAACGTTCCAAATTCGATACCAGAGGAACCTACCATGCAGCCTGATGAGCTACCCAATAGGAAGCGTCGAAGTGATGCAGTCGTAGACGAGAACTCCGAGCGTCCGGGTAAGAGGCTTGCGCCGGTCGCAGCCTTCTCGCCTGAACCTGTTGAGCGTTCATCTAAACGGCTGAAGCCTGTATCCTCGCCGCTACCCCCTGAGCCTGTTGAACCGCCTGCGACTGAGGTGAAACCTTTTGCCAGTCGCGGGCGGTTGGGAATGTCCCGTGAGACGACAGCTGAACTAGAGGCCCCGTCTCCGCCCCGTAAAGTTGGTGTTTTATTCTCGCTCTTGTGGCTCTGCCTATCGAAGATATTGCTAATTGTGGGTTGTTGTGTTAGATTCCAAGGATTCCGATAGACTTGGATGATTCTTTTACACCAGATAGTGACATTGGTGCTTCCTCGAAGAAGAGGAAGCTTGGTTTCGCTGGGCTTCTTGACACAGATCAGGTTTGTTTTTACATATAGCATGGCAGATTGTTGTCTAAATCTGTTTGTATACACTAGGATGCAGAGGCGAAGCGCCACGAGAGGATGCGAAAGAGGGCAGAAGCCGCCGCCGCTGCTGCAGCAGCTGCATCGGCTACTGCGCAGACCGACTCAGCATGGCCAGCCATCCCACCGACACAGCAGCCCGAAGAGCCGCCTCTCAAAAAATTCAGACCTCTCTTCGAATCGACGGCGAAAGACCCCGAGGAGCTGGAGCGCTTTAAGCGGTCGCTCGCAGACCCGAATATGGATGTGCAGGCGATTGTGAACGGGACTCAGTCGCAGACGCAAACGCAGGCGGGCGAGACGCAGGGGAGCAGACGGAATGCCGCGGGGCGTACGATGGGGGTGTCGACGATGGAGATTTTGAGGGAGGAGGATGAGGAAGATACTCAGGGTGGACAAACGGCGCCAGGTGAGAGGGGGCCGAGGGGTGCGAAGCGTGCTCGACTGGACTCTATGGAGGAGAGCGGTGCGGGTATGGAGGAAGCGGGAATGGTACGATCGCGATCGCGTGCGGTGTCGAATGCGAGCGTGGGTTCGACGACAGGCGCGTCGGCTGCGAAAAGGAGGGCGGTAGAGAATGTGAATGCTGTTCAGCGGACGGCGGAGTCTGAGCCTCCAGCTGGGCCGTCGAAGAAGCCTATATCTACGACATTTGAAGCTTTCGATTCTCGCGAGGCGAAAAATAAAGCGAAAGAGCAGGAGAAGGAAGCTGAGAAGGCCAAGTGCAAACAGGCGTCTTCGTCAAAGGTGGACACCGACCAGCCATTCCTCACAGCCATCGCCAGCAGGAAGCGCGGGAAGAAGGCGGAAAACCTAGACCAATTCGACAAAGATTTCAACAATCTGCAGATTGTCAAACCCAAGTTGGACAGTGACCGCAGGGACCCGGAGGAGGAGTGGGCTCTGCTGAAGGAGTTTGGAGATGATTCGGACGTGCGCGGAAATTTCATGATTATCGTAGATCTGGAAGTGTACAAGAAGGACGAGGCGGCGATTGAGGCGCAGCGCCAGAAGAGCTGGAATCCTGCGTGGGATGGGAGGCCGAACTTTAAAAAGTTCAAGCAGGTTAGATCTTTGCTTTCGTTTTTTACGACATCGCTAAGTGGGCTAACGTGTTTTTCTACTTCATTAGAAGGCTCCCAGGGCACCTCGAGAAAAGATCGAGCTTTTCGCTACTCAGGACAAAGAACCGACTGTAGATCCATGTGAGTTTGTTGAATTAGCCTGGGTTTCTTAGTTATAAAGCTAAATCGTTTATCCTCATAGCTTACTGGAAAGTGAAGAAATCCAAAAATATGGAGGGATACACAGAATCACAATCTTACAACAACGACATGGATATGGGTTCCCAAATGGATTCCCAGCCGATGCCCACAGCAACAACAGCATTGAGTCAATCAATGTATGACTTTGGAGACGAGGAAACTCAGGAAACTGGGACTGTCAATATCCGGCGGACCTCTCGCAAGCCTCCGTCGACTGCTGAGAGCGTGGCTAGCACTAGCAGGTCGAAGAAACCAACAAGCAGTAGCAGCAAGGCCAAGGTGGCTGCCAAGAAAAAGAACGCGCTATTTTTAGACTCGGATGACGACATTCAGGAAGTCGACGAGAACGTGTTGGACGTGCCGCCGAAGAGCTCTCGGGCGCGCTCGTCAAGATACACGCAAGCTGAGGAACCCGATAGCGATTTTGATGTGGACCAGACGCTGCAGACTCAGTCTGAGCTCAAGCCCAAAGTCAAAGGGAAAGCCAAGGCCCCTGCAGGAGGCACCAAGCGCGCGGCAGCGACGCGGGGAGCTGCTGGGAAAGGACGATCGAAAGCTGCGCCTATTGTTGTGGATGAAGACTCAGATGATGCGGTTTTCAAGGGTTTTGGGAGGTAGTTTGGATGAAGGATATTCCATGGGTGATCAAAGCTGCGGCTAACCTTAGAGTTGTTGCCTGATGTACGTGGACTTTGTGAAGTGGATTGGATGGATCAGCTGGATACTTACGATACTTACTTACTACGCACTTACATACACTGGTGCTATTTTTATTTGTAAACTAACTTGGAACGAGGTTCTAGCATGAATAAGGTGGGCATTGTAGTGGCCAAGAACTTCTTCTGATCTTACATGCCATCCAGTAAGCTTTTCCGCTTTTCATGTCTATGTATCCTAAAACTGAGCAAGCTCGTTTCATGCCAGTGTGCACGCAGAGTAGATTGCAGTCAAATCAGTGTGCACAATTCGAGTCGGAAATATCACTCGCCGATGGATTACCCCAATCTGCCCCGGGGACGCATGAGTGATCATGACCATCACAAGCATTGCACATCAAAGGTGGCAAGACCGTCGAGAAGTTAATCTAGCGCGATGGGTCTAGTCGGCAATATGGCCTGTTAATAGCTTCTTTCTGACTGGATGAGTCAAAACTGGTTTAGCGTCTCGAAGACAATCACTGCCACCTTGCCTTGTCCTTCGCTTTCTCTTCTTCGAGCTTCCACTATTTGTATAATGTGCTGCGCTCGATAGCCTTCTGACCTCCTTCTCCGCATTCTTTCTTTGTCCGTCATCCAGGAATTTCATGGAGGTTCACGATGAGTAGTAGTACCCAACCGTTGACGGTGCGTATAATTATATGAGCGCCGTAGCTGCGCGCGAGTGGATGGCAGGCTCACTCATGTCAATCATCTTGACAGATATTAGACACTCAGCTTGTGCAAAGCACTTTGGTAGCTTGTGGAACGTTGTTGGTGCGTTAGAGTGATAATTTCCTCTCGTGGCTGAGCATGCATCTGACATATTCATTTGTCTGTAAATATAGGTTTATGATTATATCTGCACTTTGGACCAAGAGGTACGCTTTATGTTCTGAGATAGCTTAATGAGTAGCCTTAATCGAAGACTTGGTTGTCTGGCATCCATATTCCGTCTAGATCGCGTATGCCTGGACTGCATCGTGGTCGTTCGGGACCGTCCTTTTCTTCCTCAACAGATACTTACCCTTCGTCGACACGTTCCTGTCTCTCCACCGTGCGTGGCGTATTTCTTTTCTTCTTCATCCACAGCCGATGCTGGATGGATCAACTCGTGGTAACACTGACGTATCATTTGCAGTCAAGTTCTCGGTGAATACTCCGGAGGTACGTGGTAGCATGTCTTATCTCTGCCTGCTTCGGTTTTTTGATGGTCCTGACGATCTCCGTGCAAATGCTTTTTGAAATCTTTTGACATGTCCTATCCACATGCTCATGCACATCTTGACATCAGATATGTCTGAGAGAGTTCACGGCTGTTACTTGTGCGTCATTGATCCTTGAATTGACTTGGTACCGGTTCTGCGGACCTGATTGTCGCGTTTGGAAACCACTCAGGGTTGATTGTGTCTGGATTGATTATTTCTGAAGGTGGGTCATTATTTGCTGTTGGGTCACTGGTGTATACTGAACGATCTTTTTATTTTGTCTTTCTGTGCGCATGTGTAAACAGTTATCCTTCTGTTACGAACGTATGCGATTTGGGAGCGGAGGCGGATGGTTTTTGTTATTCTCTGTATCTCGAGTATTGTGAGTGTCAAAAGGAGTTTTACAGATTATCGTTCTTCCATTGGCCTTCCCTTCAAGTTTTGTTAGTGACCTTTGTCTTAACGATCCTAGGTAACTTTTATTCCTGCAATTGTTGTAACACGCATCGAAGTGGCTTCGTTTGTCTGTGAGCATATTCTCTTGCTTTAAAAGGAAGATGTATTTCTCATTACAACTGGGAGTAGATGTCTTCTCGGAACTCCCTGGTTGTCATTTGGCGTCTGCCAGTGAAATCATCATCGTTGCTTACATTTTCCTTGGGCTATCTGAAACCGGTGAGTCTCTTTGGATTTTGGAGGCGGACTCAATTTAATATATTCCCAAGTTATGGCCGTCTTGACGGCAATCAAGGCGTACCGCCATTGTAAGTGTCGTTTGACAAAGTCTACATAATGTCATTCACCTCTATAATGAATTGTTAGTTCAAAACTCACGATCCGGTTGGATCACAAAACTCTACCGCGAAGGTGAGCACTTTCAGCCGAGCGTGTTCCTGACAGAGCTCGTCTAATACTGCTTTGCCAGGGCTTTTATTCTATCTTTACCTTGTTTGTGAGACTGCAACTCTGCTCTCGGGAAAAAATCGTTTCTGATATGTGCACCAGCCATTTCACTTGCTAATGTCCTTGTTCCTATTCTTGCTCCAGTGAGTCTCTGAGCTTCATTTTTGAGCACATTGGCAACTTAACCTCTTAAAGCGAATATTTGGCAGTTGGCTCGCGACGTAAGTCCGATTCTCCTCCTGTGCGGTTAAATTGGTTTAGAGTTATTTTCAGTCCACAACGAGTTATGCATTCAGTTCTTTGCAACAGAGTGTTGCTGCATATTTTCAAACAACGGCAGGCGTCAGTCATGGTCAACCGATTACCTAGAATGCAAAACTCGAGCGCAGATACGCCATCAAGTTACGACGTCTTTGAGTCGTATTACTCAGATGAGCGGCTTAGTACGAATATAATAATTGCGCAGCCTTCCATTGGGACAGTTTTATCAGACGGCGAGAGACCTACGAGTCATGATATTCCATAGATTTTGTATGTAGAAATGTACTTGTAGCTTACGATCAATGATTGGGCGGGAGTTGTAAATTGATGTGGCCAAGCATGCATCCTGATTTGGTGGTTGAGATCATCCCCTGACAGTCACCGGCTCGCTCGCTCGCTTTTTTCCCTTTCTTTTCTTTCTTCACCGCCATGGCTGTCACTTTTCGCCGTCGAACTCTTTCGCGGCTTTTCTTCTTTACAGTCACCGCTCTTTTTGTCAAGCTAGTTTTCTTCCCCTCCCAGTCACCGGCCAAGTCCAATTCGAATGCCCATCAAATCCAGAGCCATAACTTCATAGAACGTGCAACACGTTCGGACAAGTCGCTCAATGTGCAGCGTCATCCATTTTTGCAGGCGAGGATGGGCAGGGATGAGAAGGAGGACATTTTTTCAGGGCTTGTGAGGAACGGTGTCAGGGATTACTGGGAGCGCTTCCAACTACCATAGTGAGTTTCACACACGGTTTGCACCTTATGCTTGCCCTTTGAACGATTGACTCTGCCAGCATCGTGAACAAGGAGACGTCGTCTATGGACGCTCAGCACGTCCTGGGGGCCATTGACCAGCTTCTGTCGCTGAATGGCTGGGTGGCCGCACACTGCCCGACGCTAACACGTCCATTTGGCCAGAACAAACGGGAAAATGCATACGACGACCTCATCCGCGAAGACCATCTCTACTACGTGGCAATCATCATCCACTCCGCGGACCACTTCCTCGTCGACCAACTCGCTGTCATCGTGCAAATGGCGAAACGCCTGGGCACAAACAATTTGTTTGTGTCCATGCTAGACTACGATTCGAACGACTCGACCGAGACGCTGACGGATTTGTGCGAGGCAGTTCTGACGCTACTTGGGGTGCCGTTTAGGATTAGGAGGGTGCCAGGCATGACGGAAGATCCAGCGGCGGCGTATTACCCGCTCGAGGAGGCATACATGCGTAACCTTGCGCTGGAGCCGCTGCATGAACTGCAAGCGAAGAGGAGTATCAAATTCTCAAGGGTGGTCTGGCTGAAGGGCTTCACATGTCCTAATGACCTACTGGAGACTATCAAAATCAGCTTTGCCAACGACGCGGCCATGGTCTGTGGCATGGATTGGGCGGAGCATAATGGCTTTTTCATTTTCTCTGATAGGTATGTTCCCACTATGCATGCCCATAATATTCAATTCAATTCATCCCATCCGTGCATCCGCAATAACTCAATCACACTTTAACTAGGTGGCGGACCCGCGACATCGAAGGTGACCAGTTCCGCCAATCCAAATCCTCGTCCAAGCCCGACGGCGTGCCCCCGCGCGACCAGCAGGGCGCGCTGCGTTATGCCCAGCATCTTCCTTTCCAGGTCTTCTGCTGCGAGTCAGGCACGCACGTCGTCGATCCGGCACAATCATACTACCGCGGCATCGCATACCGCGCGGGCACCGACTTCCAGAACCTCAGCCGCTCCGAGAGCGTGCCTGTGCGTTCACCCGACGCGCCATGTCTCGACAGTAGCCAAGCATGGTTCTGCAGAGACCTATGGGTGCGCAGCGCGCGTGATGCAATGGAGGAGGTGGACCGCTCGAATCTCGTTGGTGCGCGCAAGCGACGACGCAGCGTCGAGGAGATTGCGGCGCGCGACCCGCTTATGGAGGGGCGTGACGCGG
The DNA here is from genome assembly GCF_017499595.1 of Psilocybe cubensis. Lineage (NCBI taxonomy): Eukaryota > Fungi > Basidiomycota > Agaricomycetes > Agaricales > Agrocybaceae > Psilocybe > Psilocybe cubensis. The sequence continues at coordinate 1,786,303 of NC_063010.1, read as the reverse complement.
TGAAGGTCAAGGTCGGGCAGGCAGAGGAAGAGGTGGACGATGACGCGGCGGATAGGAGGAAGCAGGGGAACGGCAAGGTTGATCCAGACGCGAATGCGGGCTCTGACTACGATGCTATGCCGGACGAGGACGGCGGCGAGGACGTTCCCCCTGCGGACGGGAACACGCTGTTGATACCCAACTCAGTGTTCAGGCCTGCGCGGATTTTGGTCAATCCTAGGTGTCCGACAACGTATGCGGGTGTGAGTCATACGCAGCTGGCGCGGGATCTGTTTGGAGAGGGCGATGATGATTCGTTGAGTGCAGCTGGGAAGTATGTGTTGGATGATTGGGAAGGTGCTCCAGAGAGCTTTGTGTGCCAGGAACAAAAGTGAGTGGTTTTGATTCTGTGAGAGGAATTGAGCTCATGTACTGATGGCGCGTTCTTTAGACAAACGGGGGGCAGGAAGGCGACGAAATCGCAACGACGACTTGGTTTCTCCATACATGACGAGGTCCAGAAACTGCTCGGACAACATTAATCTATACCCTCACCCCTCGTATTATGGATAGTTAAAGTAATGTTATGTATAAGTTGTCTTGTTAATATCTTCTTTGCTCTGTTTGTTATGGATTGGACTTTCTCTAGTGGAACTCCTCTCGTATAACAAATATAGAAAGGGCTTCGCAAAAATGGGTTTTTAGTTGTTATTGGGCTTTTGGGAGTATGTTTGTACGTTTTTATGTACAGCTATGAATTGACAATGCAGATTCAAATGTCCCAGCCGTCGACCTGAATTAAAGGATTCATTGTATCATGAGGAAATCTTGTTTTATCCTTGGTGTGGTGTTTAAATAAGATAAAGAATCAAGACGATTGGAGAGATACAAGATAATTTGGGACATAATACAACAAAACAGTAACAGTAGTGTACATTCAGGATCAAGCAACAACTTTGCGAATACGGAGAGGCATGTTATCTTTGGGCTCTGAAAATTATTGTCGTTGTTATTAGCTGCCAGTTCATAGTATCCGGGGTACGCACTCATAGTAACTGCCGCCGTAGGCTGTGGCACCTGGCCCTCATACGCAGGTGAAAACTCAAAGCTATTGATCAGCGCCCTATACACCCGGCAAGCCTCGTCAAAATCAACGCATTCGGAGAAATCGAATAGAGAGAAAGACGCACGCGAGGACGGTCTTCATCTCCATGATTGCCATCGTCTTGCCGATGCATGCGTGTGGACCAGCAAGGAACGACAGCGAGGAGAACGTCGCGTTGTATTTCGGCGGGAGGTTCAGCCAGCGGCGCGGATTCCACTCTTCCGCATCTGGGCCCCATATCTCTGTCCAGGTGTTGATCACGCGGATCTGGTATAGAATAGGATACAAAAAAAGTTTAGAGTGAGTGTATTGACTTGGAGGATGTTGGGGAAATTAGGATGCTAACGGGAATGTAGAATAGTGTGCCTTTGGGGACGTAGATGTCGTCTATGTAGTCAGACTTTGCGGCTTGGCGGAATGTCATAGGCGCAGGGGGCATCAGGCGGAGACTTTCTTGGCTGGTTGATGGAGGAACGGGTGAGTGGGATCTGTATCTCAAAATCACAGAACTAAGGTGTCCGAGAGCTTACAGTACGCAATCAAGCCATGTAAGATCCTTCAAGAAACGGTAGTCTGGTCGTGGGTTTTCGGCAAAGATAGGTGATACTTCTTCGCGCAGTTTCCGTTGCGTCTCGGGATCCTTGGCGAGAAGCCAGAGTGTCTGTTTGGAGTTGCCGAAAGTAGATGTTAAGCGCCCATCCATTATGCATATATGTACGTACGCATGCATGCACGCGGCATGATGCGATCTAGACTCACCCAAGCTAAACCGGACGCAGTAGTTTCGTGCCCGGCGCCTAAAAATGTCAACTGCCCAAATCAAACCGAGTAAGCACATATTTAATCATTAATCAACTTTTTTGTTTTTGCCGGAAATGAAGGTGAGAACTGGGAAGCAAGGACTACTCACGACTTGGTCCATCATTGCCTGGTCGCTCATGGCGTACCCGCCAGCTTTGCTGTCTGCCTGTCGCGCACGCACTAGGAGGCTCATGATATCGCGCTTCGTTTCGGAGTCGGAGAGGGACACAGCGGAGTCGGACATTTTCTCGGCGAGCATTTGAGCGGAGACGGCGCGGATGCGGTGCATGGAATCGACGAAGGGAATGAGTGTTGCTGCAAGATAAGTGTAAGGGGAAGGTTTGGGTTTCGTGGGTTGCTGAATGCATTGGGATGGGAAATTCACGTACGAAGGAGCGGAATATACTCGAATAGATGTCGATTTTTGTATGCCCATTCTGAGTTTAGGAAACGCGCGGCGCCTGGGAGGGAGATGACAGCGATGAGCCTGGAGATATTCGGGCCTGTCAGATTGAATGCATCAGTTATTAGTTAGACGACAGGATGGCCAGCTTGAACGCCGGTCTGCTTTGTATATTCGTGATTTGGCATACCTGTCTGCAAACTAGTCAATATTTCGTATGCTTCGGCGAGCTCGTTGTGCGGGTTATGGAGAGAATCTGTTTGGTATCCGAATGCGGTTTCGCAGATGATGTCGAGGGTGACTTTGCTTACTAGAAGACATTTAGTGAGAATGATAGAAGTAGACGGGGATCGCGGGGACGTACACCATTCGTACATGAGGACTTGCTTTCCTACCGATTGATCTCCACCATTCGAAAGTTCGTTGTTCAATATATCGATTAGTCTACAAGGCAGTTGTAAGGGTCACGTCATTTTGACATGTAGGTGATGTATACCCTTCTATTGGACCCCAATATATTTCCCTTTCTACGAAAGGCTATGAAAATCGGGAAGATTATCAGAACTAGTTAGGAAATCTTACGAGCCATTAGATTAGGAATGGAGAATGCGGGGTTCATAGCGCGCCGCATTTGCTTGTGGTCGTTCCCTGTGACAGTAAGGAGGCCGTGGCCAGTGACTAAGGCAAGAACGCTTCGCATAAAATTGGGCTGATACATCATTATGAAGGGTATCATGTCAGTTAGAAAGAATGGAAGGGCCCAGAGAAAGAGGGGAAACGCACGCGTGGATAATCCACCCAGTCGCTGACGAGGATTTTATGGAGGGCTTCGGGTCTCATGAAGATGAGCCGCTCAATGCCGATGGGGCCTACGACGCGGACGACGGACCCATGCTCTTTGACCCATCCACGCTGGGGAATTCCTACTTCGCCTCTAAGGATCGTGACGAATTGACCGTAAATTGGGTGCCCTAGAGGAGGACCTGGAACTGAACGGAGGGGAGAGAAGAAGCGGGGGTAGAGGAACATTTGGTAGAGTACCCTGGAGAATAGCCATGCTGATGGTGAGGTAAGAACCGCCATGAGACTGTGGTACGATGTTTATATCGCTGAAGCATCACTAACCTGATCCTCCGATGAGAACAGTAAGAACAGGACGGTTGGCAAATATGTCAGAGGCGTACTGCCAGGTCGATCCAAGTGCTTGAGAGAGTGTGGGGGACATAATTTTGCAAGCTCAAAATCGAGGAATAGCACCCCAGGAGTGGTATATGTACAATGCAATGCTTGCAGTCAGATCCTTAAAGTTGACGGCGGCCGATCGTGACGAGCAGCCGTCAGAAACTTGAGGTTGTCAGAAAGGTGCGTGATGACATCGCTTTGCACGACATCCAACTTTTATATATTGAGTACGTCCCCACCCACCACCTGTGTACGCAGTCAAAAGTCAATCAATCATGTGAAAATGGAAACAACGACATATTTTCTCACCACTACATCTGCAGCACAGGCATATCGGTCATGACACGTCAAAATCGGACTGAGCTTGGTTCAGTACCGCTCCACTAAATAAAATCTTGCATTCCATTTGCTTGCTATGTCTGCGGATAGCTCCCGAGAAATGCCTCAAAAAAGAGCTGATGTAGATTCTTCTAGTGCTTCCATACATTTCACCGTCTACCAAAGGTCAAACAGCCTGATACGTGTAAGTCAGCTTGGTGGCTTAGACTGCAACATCATCGATAAGTAGCCTATGATGGTGGGGTAATGAATTTGATGCGAGGTCAATGAAATGCTTCCGATAATTCATTGATTTCTTGTGTTTATATCACGTGTATGGCCTTCTCAATGCTCGCGCATGCTAAACTCTGACTGTGAATCATCAGGATAGAAAATATTGTCACATATGCGAATAGAGAGGTGAAGAGTGAGTCAGAAGTTGAAGAACCAGAAACTTGGTCCGAAGATAGTGCATGAGATCACGTGACGCGTAAAATTATGAGTCGAGAAATTGGTGGTGCTCTCACTCCGCAGGTTCAAGGTTTCTCTTGACACCGACGCAGCCATGAAACCTCCACATATTATGACCCTGGCGGACCTTTCGCCTCGTCAAATCAATCATATTATTACTCATGCCCACTCCCTCAAGATTCGCTCGCAAAAATGGCTTGCGCCCCACATCCCCATCCACCAACAAAACGCAAGCAGCAAGCTCAGGCAAAACATGCGCCTGCCCTCGCAGTCACTATTTTCAAAAACGATTGCCCTTCTCTTTTCAAAGAGAAGCACCAGGACGCGGATTGCTGCGGAGACTAGTGCCGAGCTGTTGGGAGGACGAGCGCTGTTTTTAGGCCGCGAGGACATTCAGCTGGGTGTCAATGAGTCGGCGCGAGACACTGCGCAGGTTATCTCTGGGATGTGCCAGGGCATATTTGCTCGTGTCGGAGACCACTCCGAAATCGAGGTGCGTATTGGACTGCATGTGGGCGGGCGTATTGATTTTGATATTTATAATTCCCCGAACAGGAATTGGCCCAATACTCCAAGGTCCCCGTGTTGAATGCGTTGTCCTCTCTGTGGCACCCAACACAGATCCTGGCGGACTTGCTTACCCTCCACGAAAACGCGGGCGCCTTTTCGAGGGAAGCCCTTGAAGAAGAGAAGAAGAACATGAAAAGGATGACACCTATACTTCCCGAACTGCCCCCCCTGACCATCGCGTACGTCGGCGACTGCGCGAATGTGCTCAACGACATGCTCGTAACGTACCCCCGACTTGGACACAAGGTCAAGGTCGCTGCCCCGCTCCAGTACCGTTCGCCCCCTGAAGTAATGGCACGCGTCAAGGAACTTGGATGCGATCAGAATATTGAGTGGTTCGAAGATCCCAAAGAAGCAGTTTGGAATGCGAATGTGATCGTCAATGACACCTGGTGCGTTGAAAGCGTTGAAATTATCTGACCGCTTTCCTCATTTGTGCGCGGGTAAGGATATCCATGGGTCAGGAAGCCGAGAAGGCGGACCGGCTCAAAGCATTCGAGGGCTACCAGGTGACCGAAGAGCTCTGCAAATTTGCCAGCCCCGACTGGCGGTTCATGCACTGCCTTCCCCGAAAGCCTCATGAAGTCAATGATGCAGTGCGTTGCAAAGCTCTACATATTCCATAGGCTATTAATCATTTTTTTTTCTCCCCTAGGTTTTCTATGGCCCCCGATCACTTGCCTTCCCCGAAGCGGAAAACCGAAAATGGACGATCATGGCACTTTTCGAGTAAGTTCTTTGGGCGCTTAACTTTTCTGTCGCACTCATCACTTTTTTACTTCTTATCTGCACAGTCTTCAGTTCGGACGCTGGAATTTGGATCCACCGAAGCCTGAAACGGCCTTCATTGAAGATGAAGTGGTCTCTGAAGTGGAAGGAGAGGAGGCGAAGCCTAAGGAGGAGTGATCCGTTCTTTTTTCATGTATAACGTGGACATACCCATCTTGATAAATGAATTAATCTGGAGAGATCATTCGGACGTGCCTTAGACCGTACGGTCGTACCTTCCATATTTTGGATAATACAGGTGATCATGAAGCATTATCGAGAATCCTAAAAATTACCATGAAATATTAGAAAATGGCAAGGAATAATGTCCAGCGACGGTCTGATAGTAGATGGGTTGGCCTGAGTTGACCGCAAATACTGCGATGTCGATCAAAATTGCAGTCAGGCATGCTCATAATCAGGATGAGATAAGTATTGATTGTGTAAGTGGGCGTTAATGGAGTAGTGGAATTACGGATACAAAGGGTTTCTCTGGAAAAAATATATCCGCCCAAGCAGAATTCGGATGCCAGAAGGAGTCTAACTACAATGCATAAAAACACAAATGCGGGGGATGAGTGAAGGAACCATGAAACACTGGGGTGGGGTGAACGAAAATGTACGACTAAGGTAGATAAGTAGTAATGTAAACAGTAATACTAAACAAAGACAGAGACAGAGAGGAAGCACACATACGGTACAGCTTGTGGCCAAGTGGTGACAAGTGAACAGGTGAATACATATGCTACAGCTACATCGTCCAGTCTTGGTGGTGATATGTGGACATTTCCATTATCTGCGTGTCGTCGTCTAGGTCCATGTCCATGTCCAGGTCCGGGCCCCCGTGCGTGGTGTAGCGTGTACCTTCGATGTTCGTCTCCATCTCCATGATGTTGGCGGTGTAATTAGACTTGGATACGGTCCGTGCACGCGAGAGGTGTGCGGCCATCAGTCTCCTGCGAGTGACTTGCCCTTCGATGAGGAGCACGACGCGGTTGCAGAATATTGAATGGAAGACACGCTGTGGCCTGCAGAGGTGAGTGAGTCAGTGTGTGGTGAAGGCAGAGAGAGCTCCAGTGGTTAGGCGTACACGACGAGGTAATTCTTGTATTTAGGTTCCTGAGTATGCAGATGAGAAAGGTGTCTACAACGAGTATATCAGCACACTTACCGAAGCATAAATTGGGATTATAACGTTGGCCATAGTGATGACTGCAAGTTTGTGAACACATTTAGAACTTTTGATTCTAATAATGTCATTTGGAGGGAAAGAGAAAACACGAACTTAACAAGTAAATATAGAAAAGGATCCCTGTTATACCGCGGCAAATCAGCACAGAACAAAAAAAAAAACACGATGATAGCAATCGGCAATTAGCCAGAAACGGATATTGCTTACCGTGTCGGTAAACGTGTTTCACCCAGGACTTTCGGGTATTGAGCACTAGACGGAAAATAAGTTGGTTAGTTGACACAAAAGAGGCTCTAGTGGACGGCGAAGTTCGGAAATGAGGATAGGACGCTTACTGTGCCTGTAACCTTTGTAGATCGTAAGAAGAACGACCGCTGTGGAGGGAGAGTTTGAGAATTTTAGTCGTTGCGGCAATATCGCAATGGAGGAATATGTGTTACCTGTTTCAGAAACTGCAACCAAAATGTAGGCGATCATGATCAGCTTGCTGGCGCTATATAGGTGACAGCCACGACCGCCTTCAGGGATCACAGCGACTGCCCGGGGATAACGTATATGAGCATCAGTTGAAATGTAGCCTCGATACGTGCAACAGGCCAAAAAAAAAAATTGAGCAGGACGTACACTTGTACGAGTTGATTTCTAGCACCGTTACTACGAGCCCAGGCGTAAATGTGCACTAGTGTGTTTTTGAGAATGAGTGAGAATTTTAATGAGAGGGTTTGTAAGGTAGAACATGGGACTCACGAATGAGACCACTCCCAGCACACATAAAATCCGCCGCGATTTCTCCCATAACGACCACGTCCGTAAGAGAAGGATGACTAAATGTTTGCACGTTGAGCTATGCGTTATCAAGTCGAAGAACTATGAGATGGACGGACGTTCTGATACCATCAGG
>NC_063010.1:1679065-1778513 GCF_017499595.1 Psilocybe cubensis | reverse complement strand
GCCTTCCAGATGGAGAAACCTGTGCCAAATATACTGAGCTGGAAGTGTGTGTATCAATCCTGTGTGTGCTCGGATGATATGGGTTGCATGTTCCAAGTAAATGCGTCCGGTCAGTAGCATGTAATTTGGACGCGGTTGGTTGGGCTATTATATACGCAGGCATTTATCGGTTATGGGAACTAGGCATCCTGCCCATGTAATATAACGAAAAGCGTAGGCTTACAGACAATGTTTGATGTCTCGACATGTATCTAAATTATATGTCGGAGTACACACCTGTCTATTACACATCTAATTACATATCCGAGTCGTTGTTCGAGTACATCGCGGTCGAGTGGCGATTACATTAAGAACGATTAGTATTTTTTCCTCCTCTACCCGATCGAAGCCGGTTTTTGGAATTGGTTTCAGGTGCATCAACATGCACGTAGTCGTCATCTAACACGGGTTCGTCGTTCATATTGATGTCTTCCTCTTTCTCGACATGACCTTTCCTTCGATAGGAGTCTTCTTCTTGGTTGTATGAATCATGCAACCTAATCCGTTTTACTGGTCTAGGAGAATGATCTGGTTAAAAAAAGATACCTTGCGCATTAGATGAATATCGACCATAATAAAGCTTAGCAACTAACCATCTGTGAACTCGACGATGTCCCCGGCGCAAAGTAAATTGAACGACTCGTCAACGGATGGGAAGAGTGAATGATCGGCTTTAGAATGTATTTGCTCCGGTAATTTCCCTACCCTTACAAATTCTATAGGAATGATTTCCGGCCACCAATAGCCACCAGTAACAACAAACCCTAGCTTGAATGTCATCCAAATAATGTCTCCTTGCTTGAAGGTAGGTTCGTTAGAGTCCGCAAGACTGCTAATTCGATTTTCCGTAAATTCAAAGTATTTCGGTCTGTCTGGGTTCGGTATTTGATGAGCTTCAGGGAATCGTGTTATGCCTTCCTTCAGCCAAGGGTGAACTTCATAAGGGACTTTATATTCGCCACCCTCTTTGGTATTGAATGCTGAACGGTTCGCGAAAACTCGAGTGTTAATGATATATTTATCTCTATTAGTCGAGCTGCGACCGTTCTGCCATGGTCTACGAGGTCTGTTCCCTTTGTTAAATCCAGGTTGACGGCATACATGATCTTCAAAAATCTTCCCGTCATTGGCGGTCATAGAACGGAATTAATATAGTGTAGGAAGATACCTTGATATTGTCCCATATGCTAGTATCGCGGGATGTGTCGAAGGCGTAACTAAATTTACATTTAAACGATGGTTCATCTTGACTATTAATTGATATGAAAAGTGGTATTAATATACAATGATACTTTACATGCAAATTCACTTACATTTGCCCGTCAGGTACGCCTTCGGGTGCCTCCTCTCCATACGGTACAAAATTTCCGGTTTCGAGGTCAGTAGTCCATTTCCATATACCCGCGTGTACTAGTACAGCCACTTTCCCTGTGACAGTGTCACAGACCTGTAAGCGCGGACTATGGTCAACCGATATATTTTGTGATTTAGTATGAGCAGTGAGACTGACTATCCATTTCGAATTATTTAAACCTGGTCGTGCTACCACCAAAGGGTCGTTCGTATTCAAGGAGATGGCCGCTTTCGTGAAGGTGATGTCCTCCTTTCTTAATTTCTTTGACTGCCATATAGTCATTATGTCAGATATTTCTTGTGTGTGAGACATAATGGAAGTCGAGTGTAAAATGTGATAAGAAGGGGTCGTTCAACTGGTACAATCGAATATAACCTGTTGAAGTATATTCTTTTATAGCTGTATCATGTCGTAAAATGTGTCTACAATGCTAAGGCCAATGTTTTTTCAACTTTGGAAGGGTATAGTAATCGTGATGATATAATACAATTTGATCCAAATGCGGGATGGTTGTGCTTTTTGCAACGTAATTAAGATTAGTAATATGAGTAATACGTCGCACGTAAGTGGGAGGATGCTTACGAGCAATTTTCTGACTGATTCGTCGTATATATCATCGTACAGCGAAGAAGTGTTCTGTTGCTACCGAACAATATATTCGAATGGCCGACCACGACTACGCAAAGGATACTCTTTTCACTTCGATGGCATGTTTACCCCCAAATTTAATCTACCGGATAATGTCGTTCTGTCACTTAGAACAGTTGATCGCAATGAGAGGGACTTCACGTCTCACTCGAGAAATTGTTCAGTCGTACGTCAGGTACATCTGGGGTTTTGAACCAAGATTCCGACTCTGGTTTTTCGATGTCCGTGGTTTCCAGCGCAAATTACGCGAATGTCGAGCGATAGTATCGGGATCCCAAGCGGTACAATTCTTTGATAGAACGTATATACCGGACAGCGACATGGACATCTACACCCATCATAAAAGTGTTCTACGACTCGCAGACTGGATAGCAGGTGAAGGTTACACCTTTGTTTCAGGAGATGTTCAGTACGATTACGAAAAATCGTTCAAGACGGATTCTTCGATACCTTTTCGATTGATTCCTAGTAGAAGCTCGATCACAGTGGTTTTAAATTATCGCAAGACGGAAATTTTATGGGACGGTACTCAATATTGTCGGTCTATTCAAATTATAGGGGTTGTTGGGTCCCCAATTCGGCATATCCTCCACGAATACCATTCGAGTAAGTACACTCTTCTGGTAGATGTTCGGATCATTACAGTTAAATAACGGTAGCGGGAGTAATGAACTTCATTTCCGCCACCTTTGCAGTGTCCGTCTTCCCTCGACACACTTTCATAGACAGAGAATTCAAGTGTGTGCGCAAAGAAGGCACTGAAAGACAAACGCGTTGGATAGAAAAGTATACCAGCCGAGGATTCCGTATTATACACGACAGAGAACAACATTTCAAGTTCGATCTTTTAGACACTGTGCGCGATGTCCTGGATACTCAGTGTTGGAGGATAAATTTTGAATGTACGTTTTTTTTCTTTCTTTCTTTTTTCCTGTAAATCACTTGAGTGTGATCTGACCGTTAATATATTTTAGGTTCGAGTCATCTAATGAACCAACGTCGAGCAGAAGAGAAGTTGGTCTCTGTACCGTTCTGTGTCATTCGAATACCCGACTCGCAAACGAACTCCGGAACTGTGCGGGTTATACCGTCTCTTCAATGTAAGTGACATTCATATCTAGGCGTAATAACTAATCGCAAACAATCCAGTACAATTAACATTACGACGGATAAAATGTCTTGTAGCGCGTGTACAGCAAAACTTACAGACCCGTCAATGATCCGACAGATGAAGTGATAGCATTTTCCAATGTTATTTCGAAATTTAAGGCTCATGTGACGTTACGTTCGATAGATTCCATGTTTTTCATCCACCTTGACATTGTTGTTGGGATTAATACTAGAAACAATTGGTCTGTAGTGATGAAACTTACAATGAGAAAATAGATACGACAGATTCGATTTGATTGATGTTAAAATCTATCGGGTGTATACCGTTAACGTCGTATTGGGCAACGACGATGTTACCGTGCCATTGAATGTTGTATATTTTCTCTACACTCTTGTTAACAGGACCGCTCCGGTCGTTTTTTGACACGATTATCCTAAGATGGTTCCCGAGTCTGAACGCGGTACCTGGAATACAGGTAACTCGGGAGCTGATGGCACCATTTGGGAACAGTCTTCCAACGTCGAATACATCCGAAGTTCTGTCGTTAAATGGGGCGATACTCATGAGTTCGATTGAGCCACCTGTAGCGAAAACAATGCAAAGAACGCGTCTAGGGGCCTATAGATACGAAGTAAGTTCGGTCATATCTCTAATAGAAGAATAGCATAGATGATACATTTTCAGTGCGTACATTCATTTCGTGTGCTCTGGCCCTCGTAAATAAATCTTCGTGGTGTGTAATATCCGGTTTCAGGTCGACAGAGTGCTGGTTATATAGTAAGCGAATGGTCATAAAAAGCAATAGTGAGAGGTGTACAACGCACGTCGATGATCCAACCACCTAAGCCAGCCATTACAAACATACTTTACCAGTGTTCTGATATACAATCGAATTTATAGTGGCGGTAATAACTGATTGGGGCGACGATGGTCAAGTTGTTGCTCTGGCACAATAACTCTCCGATCTAGATGGACGTGAAGTTTACGCAGTTTACCGGTGTTTTTTACGAGCCGTTAAACGCTCTTTGTAGGTGGAGATACTCGAGTCACACATTTCTAGTGAATGACATAAATCCGATACTGTACATTGTATATTTCGTGTGATTTGTGTGGGTTGAAATCTCCATTTGGTGTTCCTATAACAAGTAAGACAGTGTCATTACATCTGGGTTATACAGTTGTATCCGCGCGTGATTATCAACTTCGATCACGGTTCCTGGAACCATACTGTTCTGAGAACATGGTTCACCGGATAGGATATTCGAGAGTTCACATGCCATGCCGTGGCGTATGTGTAGTCATTCTCCTTGAGATACAATTTGAATAGAACGCTATCGCGTCTAGACTATAAAACGTCGACGCCAAAAGTCGACCCTGTATTGGACTCAATGTGAAGATAGTGAAGTGTGCCGGTCAATTGTACTTTTCAATACTCGAGTTTCTTTTGATAAGACTAGAAGTTGGAGTGACTGTGCTTGTCCAGTCGTTAACATTCGTTCCGTCGTACATTTCAATCGCGTTTGGAAATTTATTATGTTAATTTCTTGACGCAGTAAAAGCCACAGTCGATTGAGTTTTTGGAACCCATCATCCGTTTGTTTTGTCCGCTTCTGGGAACTGTGTATGTAACTCATAAAAGCGATTTATTTGCTCGTCATATCATTAGCTCATCAGTATATAAATTGGAATAAATTGAAACAAAAAGTGGTATAAAGACATTTAGAGGTTTCAGATTTCAGATACCCGTATATATAGATCCAAACGCGCTGATGTTGTGGTCGAGGTCGTCAGTCGCGATGACTTTATAAATATTGGTTTTTAGCTGAATCGTTGTAGATAGAGAAAAAATTCTATATTTGGAAGTATCCTTGACAATGTCTATCCGGTTCCGTGGATTTGAGACCCAGATTCTCGCGGATTTGAGGGCCAAAAACAGTAAACTTTCGGACAAGCCCTTAGGAGATAAAAGATTAGCTTTGTCAATTCGGGTCTCGTTGGGATTTTTTTTGGATGTTGAAATCTGTTCTGGTAGTCAATTTTACACTTACACTTATACAAAAAATACTAAAAATACTAATGCATGTAAGTCTGGTTAATCGGTCGATTTTAAGTACAGAGAAGAAAGAAACAAATATGTACAAAATGTATCATAGCAAATGTACCAAAAAAAAAAATAGTCAGTTATACAGAGTAGAGATATATGAAAATATCTGAAAGCCAGTCAGACGGTATGGTCATCAGCGTAGATGTTAGGAGGGAGAGGAGTATTCGTCGCGAGTCTAGTCCAAATGGCGGTCATGATTGGCAAACACGATAAAGAAAACTGTGACAAATAATCCCTCAACATTCACAATCATCGACCAAACAATGTCCCAACATTTGGCGATATGCCAGAAATCCATTCAGGTAATGTTTGACAAAAGGGTGAAGAAAAACACGAAGAAACATTACCTCAACATGCATCTTTTAGAAAGTGAGAGCCTTACTTTACAGCAAGGCCAAGTTTCCCAGGCCATTCGTTCCTGACTGAACTATTTCGAGTTCCGACGGTTTCATCGGAACGGTTGGTCAAACGGTTCAATTTTGGGTGAGTCATACTTTGTCATGTCCATCATGTCTGTTCATTGGAATTCAAACGAGAATACTCTCCAATTCGAGCCGTTCACCCAGACCCTGCGCTTTACATTTGTCTCTTCTCGTACTCTGGATATGTTCGACGAACAGGTATGTATGCAAACACGTCACTCGTTACCTTGCGTATTCAGAAAAGATACGAAGATTCACTAAGGTATGGACCGCGATGTTAGAGTCCTCCTCTTGATCTCGTCCTCTCTTCGTCACCGCCACTCTTGTCGTCGCTACATTTCTCTCGTCTTTATCCTTGTCGTCACCAACCATATCCCAGTCACTATCTATTGTCCTGCCATCATATGTCGTCTCGCTGCCGCTACATCATTTTGTCGTCGCTACCAACACTACCACTCCTCTCATCGGCATCCATTGTCTTCATCCGAGTCTCCTACTTGTCTTCAAGACATTTTCAAGTCTCTGTCTAATGTTTGATTACATGGTTTGCTGGTAAGTTTTAAATTCCGTTGTACGTTTCGTTATGTGTGTTGAGGACGATAATGTATGTCACACAGTAGTTTTTTGATTTTTACAGGTTTGACTCGGACTCCTAACTCACTAGTGGTGGACAATGCTTGTTGACCAAAGACGGGCTTTCGTTGTTTTCCCGTTTCCATTCACAAAAAGCGCCGTGTTCTCGTTTTCGGTGTCTTATTCCTTCGCCTTCGCTACGTTCTATACGTCCTCAGTTTCGTCAAAGAGATGGTTAACTTGTATCTTATGTCATATCACTGAGACAGCATGTAGCTGGAAAACACTGTTCGTTTAAACGTGTTCCTGTGTTGTTTCTCCGGGTTCTATGTAACATTGGCGCTGCAACTCATTCCGCTTCCGAATGTTGTGGTTCTACATATCTCTTGACCATCCCATGCTCTTGGTACTGATTCGCCGCTCATGTTCTACTTACCACCCCTCTCGTGTTCAACCCTGTTGAGTCATCCCACAGTCTGTCTTATGCCGTACCCAGCCGTGTGACGAGTAGCGTACTCACCACTGCTGTTTACGTCTCCACTTGATAGATCTGCCGTTTGTTCCTATAGCAAGATTTCGATGAGTGACATTTATTGTGTCAATATTCACAAGGTTGAGGAGTACGTAAAGTTCTAAACATTAATACTTAGCAGTTCAATAACTGTTACTTGTTTTGTCTCCTGAACGATTTCATATTGCCCAAGACATTATACCTTGTACAGTTCGTTACCGTGTCCATATCTAGTCCATTCGACACAAGGATCGATTCTTCACCTTTGACAAATTTGCAATCCATCACGCTTGCGCCTACAGCCCTGCTATGCGCTTTGATGAACCCTGTTGGGGCGGTGAGTTTTGCTTTTTCTATCTGATCTAGCACAACCACTACTGCTGCTGTTGTTGTGTGCGTTAGAACCAATTGCAGAGGCAGAGAAAGGTTCGCCGTTGCCTGTAGCCTCCTGCAACGCAACAATACTGACCAAAAAATCAATAAAAAATAGTACGAACCGATTAATGTCCAGCTAGACTATTACTCAAAAACTCGCACATTACAAGCTCCGGTTTGTGTAGGAACGCGCCAACCCATATGTGGTGCAGAGACACGGGGAAGGTGATTTGTGATGAAGTGCTTGTTTGGACACGGATGTGAATCATGTACATTAAGTTATCTGGCGTGAGACATGATAGTGTTTTCCTAGTACATAAATCTCTTAGTTGTGATTGGGTACATATGCAAGTGCGGTTCATCTCCTTGATAGCGGCGCTGAACGAGATGAGGGAAGTGCCGGTAGCACTGATCGGAATCTTGACGTTGACCATCTCAAGAGGGCAAGAGCTCGGATATCAGCGAAGACTTCAGTAAAGGCGGAACCGGTCAACCAGATAGCAAATTATAACCAAAATTTCTAAGCACAAAAGAAGGCTTCGTAAATGCCACGCTTAATGCAATTGCCTACACTAGACAAGTACTAATCGATGCGTCTGCGAATCAGTATATATGTTCTATGTCATATTCGATACACCAGTACCTAATTCTGTATCTTAATATTCGATCTGATCTTCTTCATATTCGTTTACGTTCGGTTCTTTGAAGTACGCAAGTCCTAGAACGTCTGATGGTCTTGGTCTGTCGAATGGATCGAGACGGGTCATAGTCTTAACCACAGTGTGTACGTCGTTGTCTTTAATTAGTTTCTAATGTATCGAATTTAGCGACATGCTCTGGTATTCTTTATTTATTTTGGAATGTACTTACCCTTAATGTATTTGATTTATCTCCGGTTTTTCTGATCGAGTCTGATATACATGGGGTCGTGTGGTGGGTTGTTGAATCAGGATAAGTGAAAGCATGGCTATATGGTCTCCTTATCTGTGTAATGAGACCGCTTGGGAAGGGTCCTAGAATAGCGTCGTATAGAAGCGTCTTGTCCCGTTTGTAATATGGTGACCTGGTACAAGAAGGAAAAAGAGGCACACGGGTGAATATTTCCGTTATTATGCAACCTAACGAGAAGATATCATTTGGTCTGCCGATTGCTAGACCTATCGAGTCATATGGAACGGGTGAATACATTTGTCATGAATTTACAGTAATTTATTAAAACATTACCATAGACCACTTCCGGTGATGCATATTGTTCCGTACGGTCCGTTAGACGTGTTTCCTCGGTAGTGTATCCATAAAATGAAAGTCGTAGTTTAGTTGCTGCCAGTACTTTCTGTGTATTGAACATGAATGACAGCGCCGTTTGAGTAGTAAGGTAGAGTTTTACCCTTGTGTCGAATTGACCGATGAAAAAGTTATACCACTTCTCTTTGATCACGTTGCCGTTGACGAAATCTATAGTATCCGGTGATATGTCTCTGTGCATTATGCTGTGTTCGTGTATGCCTAAAGAGTTTTTAGTTTATGAACAGTAAGTCGTTGAGCTGTTACTGACTGTCGATTGCGTGCAATAGTTGGGATACAATTTCTTTTTTGTGTCGCTCGGATAAGTAAAGCTCTGGGGTTGACAGAACTTCTCTTAATGTTCTTGTCGGTGCCTCGAATACCAAGTAGTAATAAATTTTATCGGTGTGGTATCCCATTAACTTGGATATTCTAAGAGGCAACAGATTTTCAAGCGTCATTGATCATGGTCATTGCCACTTACCTTCCACTGCTTTCCCCTATCGCTCGAAGCCATTCACACTCAGTGGCTATCATAATGTCCGTGGCTCGGGTCCGACAAACCGTTCTTACTATTTTCATGGTCTTGTCTATAATGTCCTTTGCTTGCACTAGCTGGGACGATCTGCCTTCGTGTAGGATATGTTTAATCGTATCTGGGTATTACGGCGTCGGACTTGTTAATGTCATGTATGTCATAATCTCGTGTTATACGCTCACAACGATTGCATAACATTTTATTCTGTGGGAACCTATATAAAGCGGATTGTAAATGTCATGGAATGTTATTCCTGAGTGTGTTACATACCTCGGAGGTGTGTTGATAGTCCACAATATCTCTGGCATAGTTGTACCTTGTATATGTAGAGTGTTTACTATGCGTGAGTCTTATGTATTTTTCGGAGTCGGTTATCGGTTCGAACCAGCCGGTCGAAGGGGTGCGTATAATACAATTCCGTCGTAGACTTTCAGACTGTGATATACGCGTGAGTTTTCCGTTACTCTCCTGTTGATGTCTGCGGTGAGACCTGTGCGAAGTACTATGGTAAATGATTATTGGTCGTGATGGGAAAATCTGAAATCTGATATAGAACAAAATGCTCGTAATGTAAATTTAATCATTTGATGACCGTTTGTTGAACATTCATAAACGTCAGCAACCCGAATAATATTATATTATCATTAAATTTGAATATTTAGGAAAAAAAAAGAAGAAGATGAAGAAAATTGTTTCTTTACTATGACCAACGTTTACAGAAACGTAGGGAACGATGAGAGTGTGTATTACTCTTCACTGAGTGGTAAGTGAATGGTCGTATTCTATATTTTCTTATTGATTAGTCATTAACATTGTCAGTAGTTTTTGTCGTTAGTCAATAGTTTTGACAAACTTAGAACCATGTGGTCCCGGTGGGCAAAAAAGTGTTGATTAGTCAGAAGGGTGGTCAGTTGATTCGCCACATAACGCGTCATGAACTGGTCACGTAACTGGTCTGGGATTGGATCAGGGTCATCGGGATGACGTGCTATTCGATTGTTTTGTATTGTTCTTTGTTCGAAAAAAGTTGAATGATGTAGGGTACTATATGCTTATAATGGACCGAACTCCTCTACGTACCTACGCGAACAGTCGTTTGATTAACTACCAGTTCTATTTGGTATGGATGACAATCAGTCATCCAGTGGGTCTGAAAACTTTGTGTATGTTTCTCTGTATTTGTTTGTCGTGTATTTAACTTGGTTGCAGGTCATCAAATGTCCAGAAGAACGACGTCATAGCAGACGACTGTAAGTAGTTTGATTAACTTACTGTGTTTTCTCTACTTATCATCGTCCTCATTTTTTAAATTTTTATTATTATTATTTTGAGATCTTGCCGTCGAACTAATAAATTCCGGATACTCTGGTGAAGTGTGGAGATGCGAAAGTAAAAGCTGTGCCCGCGTCGTCGCGATTAAAGTTATGTATACCGTCGGTGAGAGTGTGCGGGCCACCCGTGCCGCGCACGTATCTGCATTATTGAAAAATTCTTCATCTGTGGATGCAAGGTGAGTATTTTCTTCTTTTGGTCGATTCCATTATTCACTGTAGTTCATTGTACTTCAGTTTTATTTGTGGTCTGGCGGAAACTGTCTTTCACCTCCGTCATCCTTGTCTCGTATTCGAATTGTATGGAATGAATCTCAAGGAAATGATAACAAAGGAAAATGTGCTTCCCCTTCCTTTGTTCCAAATCAAGGCCATAATGTGGCAAGTATGTAACGGTGTGGCATGTGAGTGTTTTCAATTTATGGTGATTACTTTGCGTCAGATATTCATGTACATTTAGTCCTACATAATACGTTGGATATAGCGCATACGGACATCAAGCCTGAGAACGTCGTTCTCGTCGATGACCAAACGACTACTGTGTCTGATATCAGTCCAGATGGCGCTTTTTACAACAAAGTACGTCACAATTCTTGTCAATTAGACCATTACAATGCTTAAAGAATACGTGTTTGAAGAACGTTGTGTCTAATGTCCAAATCAAAATCATTGACCTCGAAGATTCTGTCACAAGTCCTCGTAACCTCCATTTTGTCCCCGGTACAATGGGGTATCGTGCTCCGGAAGTGTATGGTGGTGGGTATGACGTTTTCCGATACTCCTTACATTTCTGATTATACGCTTCTATAGGTGTCGGTTGGGGTTTCCCTGTCGATGTCTTCGCTGTCGGATGTTTAACATTCGAGATCTTTACGGGTTTGTCATTGTTTCCGAAGACAGATGATGTTCGGGAGTATTTTTTCTGTATGGAGAGGCTGCTTGGACATTTCGCTCCGGGTCAGGCTCAAGATATCAGTGAAATGCATCCAGCGATATTCCGAACTAAAACTAGGGTCCCGAAAGTCCGTGGCGCAGCAATCAATGCTAAAGTTCGCAACAAGCTTTTGCGCCATGTGGCCGATGTCAAGTGGTTCAAGGTGTGTTACCTCGAGCGTTCGTGAACCGTGAAGTCTATGATTAAATGCATTGTTAGAAATCAATCAACCAGTCAGACGCAGTGGAATTTATATCTATGTGTACTGCAGTCGACCCTCATCGCAGACTCACTATCGAATCCGCTCTACGCCATCGGTTTTTCACGAAATTTTCGCGTGTCAAGTTAAACTAGATTACTTTCCTGATGCGTATAACCTAAATGGTAGCGTTTCTGTGTCGTCTACAATATATTCCTGTCTTCTCGTTCTCGGTGTCATCCTCTTAGAGTTTTTATACTGTTTGTGCGTTGTATTAACAAATATAGAATCTTTGGTTGTCCCTCCAGCAACGACTGGGTTGTTTGTGTCATTGTGTTTTTTGCCCGGATCTAGTTGTATTCAATTCGCTATATGTTTTGACGTGTTAATTATTTACGTACCTCGCTTTTTCGAAGATGCGCCGGTATTCTGTGGCGTCCTTTCTAGTTCATTGCGGGCGCTGTTAGATGAATTTATGTACGACATATCCAAAGCGTTCGTAGTGGTCTGGATGCATTCCTTTTTTTTTATCGATCCAGGTCTCACTCGGTCGTTGTACGTCGAAACATTTTCTTTCTTCCCTGAGTATTCTGTGCACGCACAGTGAGAATGATCTTTTACGCACTCCATGAGAGATGTGAGTTGAACTGTGTTGAATTGTACATACGAGCGTTGAACTTGTTATTGGATCGGGATGGTAAAGGTAGTATAATGATACCGTTGCTTTCTCGAGGAAAGAGTTTACACGACGGGATGCATTCGGTGAACATTCTGGTTGAAAGTCAGTGTGTCTTTACGTGTAGTAAACACTCGCTCGTGTAGTCCTGCTCCAGATGTATCCACTGGAATTTACCGACATCCATGCCATTGGTGGCCGTGTTACCGATATGGTGTGCATTAGGTTCTGTGCAGTAGCTCCAAGGGTAGTTACTAGTGGTACACCCTGACCAAGAGTACCGTGGAAATCGGACTTTGCAATGTATCTCGGGTGTGAATATCGTATGCAATTATTTAGTAATTCTCTTTACATTGCTAGTGTATTTCGGGTGTGTGAGTGTCATGCAGTAATATGTGGTAGTTTCCTTTACGCCACTCTCGACGATATTGACAATCGAGCGCGATACCTTTTCTGTACATGTATTTAATGTCGTGAGCTGTAATCTAGTGTAACCGTTTTTATGTCATTGTTTTGAATGGACTGGAATGACCTAGTGTATATTCCGGCGACTCGAGTGGATACCTGACATATATAATTAATAAATACAAAGTCGTTGTTCATATATACTCCGCAAACCTTGGTCCTTCTTTCTAATTAGCGGACTATATGTCTTCTCAACAAGTTCAGGATGAAATGTATGTTGATCTTCGTATGCTTTCTGTTTTCTCGTTGTCTGACGTATGGTTTAATGAAATCACAGTTCCTCAGCTCGATTGTTGCACGAGCAGGAGCTTCAGATGCAGTATCAAAACGACGTCGTTTTTGTCGCCCAGAGACGGGCGTTCAATGCCTTTCGGAATTGTTTCGGTAAGAAGGTGTCCAAGCGTCCTGTAGGTTTCCATTTGTCGGTCATCGTCACATTTCATTTGGTAGCTGATTGATAGTATGTACATATACACACCTAGACTCAGCCACGCTCATCGCCTTACTCTATCGCGTTGATTAATTCTTCGGGAGACGTTGTTAATAACGCTCATAGCCAGGGGTATGATATGAATGTGCGTTATGACTATCGTCGACATTGTCGTATATTAGTTTACTTATTGACTCCTCGTTAAGCTATCTTCTGCACAAGCCAAGCAAACGAAGCCCAATGTTTCTCTTTCGTTGGACTCGGTGTGTTTATAATATTATGTATCTACGCGGAATACTGATTATACATTACTTCAGGCGTTTTCTGATTTGCATTGTAGGACAAGTGTGGACACAGATATCGACACTCTAACGCAGACTACCAAAACGTTCACAAAGCCTGTCTATGATACACCCCCGACAGTCCCTAGTCCATTTGTATGCCTTAGGAAGCACGCCGACTACCTCTGTACGAATCAGTCGTCCTTCGTGTCCGATATACCGTTCAGTGGACGTACCGATGCAAATGTAAACGGTTTCATGAATGTTCGACAGGGCCTTGAAACTGATACTGGCACCGGCCCGGTCGCATCGTCACAATCTTTTGTAGATTTTAATGCTAGTGGTTTCATCGTCTAATTTCAGATTCGTGATATATTGTATACAAGTTTGCTTGGTCCGTTTGTTCTGTTTTTCTGTAACTTACTGATGATGTGCAGGCATCATTGATACTATTGGTACCTCCTAGTATAGTAAGAATGCGCGGGAACAACCTCTGAGAAGCCGTAATAGACGGTACTCGTTTGTGTACGTGAGTATCACGTAAGCAGAAATCGACTCTCCTCTGCCATCCACCAAAACCCTTACGACGCGCTTTTTGTTACATGTCCTGGCATCCCAGTGTACCGCCGCCGGTGTCTGTGATGTATACAATACACATGATACATTCTGTTGTATGTCCTCCACCGTCTGCACCTACTGTGATATACACCACACACTCTTCTTAAAAAATGATGTCCCAAATTCTCTCCGCTCACCACGACATATACGACACTGTATCATGTTACACCACCTACTCCTACCCTGTCGCTGTCTTCTCCTACCACAGTACACAGTGTATTAACTTATTCCACGCTGATTTCAGTGTACTGTAATATAGATGGCGTTGCATCGAGAATCTCCCATCGACGTCTCTACCATCTACAGCATTTAGAATATCTCTGCTTTCCGGTGGTTAGGGCATAACGTGCATGGGAATTTGGACACATCACTCGCGTTTGGTCGATATATGCCAAAATTGAATGCGCACTCGACGAAGGCAATGGTATGTAGGGTGGTATTATCACTACGACAGCTACTCAAGTTGATCTGTTTTAGGTCCAGTAACAGTTGTCAATTCTGATACGGTACTCAAAGAGGCCCAACTAAAGATGAAGGTTGGTCGCATCTGATGTAGCGTGCCGCTTGACGTACACTTTCATTGACATGTATATCTTCCATTGTAGGAATGGGATCGTGTCTCCGCTTCCCTGAGTAAAGTTTCGAAGTTCAGAAATCCATGTTCGATACGATTTCTGATACGGGTTCGTGGTGTTGGGTTTGTATACACGTCTATCATGTATTGCGTGCCCTCGTCCTGAATTTTGTGATTACTTATGCTTTTCTGTTTCCTTTGCGTGCTATCTGGTTCATTTTCTCATGGGACCTACTATGGTAATTCTTTATTTGTAGGTTCGACAACGCACAATAAGTGGACCCAAGACTGAGTCCTCATAGGCGCTACAAAAGATAGAATTGATCCTGAAGATGTTCGTCGATTATGCTAAAAACAGTATACTTAGTTGAGTATCGAGAGTCCCTTTCTTCCTTTCCTTTCTTGATTTGTCTGGCTAAAATTATTTTTCTTCGTTCCTTCTACTGGGTTCCGTTATTTGGGTGCGTCATACCTGTTTCATAATCACTACTTTGTCACTTTACTGAATCCATCACCTTTGTTCTCCCATTCATTAATCGAATATTGTAAGAGAGATGATGCTATCGTCCGAAAATGGGTAGCTGAATACAAGGAAGAGGTCAGAAATCCAATATTCGAACTTGTTCAGGATTGGAGGAATCAATCATCTCCTCTACACCAGCCCCAGTATTCATCTCATCCTCAGCATCGACCATCGCAACATCTTCAAAAATACCAACATCAGCCGCACTGTTCCACCAAATCCGTATACCCAGTACCAGTGTCTTCACCGACGGATCTCGAACACACGACATTCTGGATCCAATTTACATGTTGTTCTCAATACAACCAACGCCGACATATATCGACAGTCACATCATCAGCAGTCTGTCGATTCCTTATCGTATGGCAACGACGTCTCGAATACTGAAATCATCAAAAGGTCTTCAAGCCACTCTTCTTTGTCATACTCCTTTGGTTGTCAATCACGCGCTGGTGGCTATATGAACCGGTCCTCAACTGTATCATCACAATATTCCTCCACTGGTTTCGTTGAATCCTTTAACAACAGTACCAACACTGACAGGCAAACATGATCTTCTCCTAATAACTCTGGTCTCGTTCTTTTACAGTTGCCGGTGTCCGAACGTTCAGTTCCGAAGCAGGGTATTCTATAGAAGTATCACGGGATCTTCGTCGATTCCGTCTCCGCTACGTTCATCCCATCCAATCCGCTGTGTCACCATCACCAATGTAACCAATACCCGTTCCGCGTTTGTCACGTCTATCCTGTCAATTCAACGACAGTGAAAATGCTTTTCACATAGCCTCTTCGACGTCACCGCAGCTTCGACGAGTACGTCTCCGTACCCATCCCAACGACCTGATGAGTACTATATGGATTGTTTTGTCATTCGACTGACCCCTTACACACCTTTCGAGTCGACTAGAGGAGTGGCCGTGGATGTTCATTCCATACTTCTTTAACTCCAGACATCTCCGTTTCTCTGAATAAAGTCTCGAAGTATAGAAATCTATGTTCGAGACGAGTTCTAATACGGGTGCGTTGTGTTGGGTGTCTATCATGTATCGTGCTACATTGTCATCAATCTTGTGATTACTGTCTGTATGTATTTGCAATGCTTTTGACACTATGGAAATTAGTGTTTGTCCCTTTACATTTTCACGTATATCTGAAGCCTACGCGTATCGCGCTTCCGAAATCCGAAATTGGATACTCTGAAGAGTGACTTGATGGTATCTTTCATTCGGAACTGAGTATATACACACTTCAGGGGGTTTGTGATCTGTATTAGTATGTATTTTTCTTTGTAGTTGAAGACCAGTTTGAAAAAGACGATAACGTCAATCTGTTGCGTGTTTCTGTTGTTTTGTTTTGTTTTATTGGGGAGCTTGCTCCCCTTTGTACTGGTGGGACCCAGAATGCTTAAGCATACGTGATCCACCAGTGTTTTGATCGTCACCCCATGCGAACCTAGCAGGGAGACCTGTCGACATTTGTGATACGGCAAGGTTCTACTAGAGCATGCCAGGTACTGGCATAGCAAATTAATCGTTCTATTATTAATTATTTATTTTATTTGGTAGAGTATTTAATTCATTCGTCGCTACGGCCTAGCCACACTAAGATCCTGCTACACTGAGGTTTTATAGGCCCAGTCCCATTTATAACCGACAATGGTAGCCAATCGGAAGTCGGAAGATATGCTTTTATACATACAATTTAAAGTGCCTTCGACCGTTTCAACAAGGCGGATGAAAATATTACATATATTTTTAGCAGGCCCGTTGCTGGTCACAGGACAGAAGCCGTGCACCACTTATAAAGCGTTGAAGCAGTTGGATGACAACACTTTGTGAGAGATCAAAGAGCGTGATTAGAACTTTATGGAATGATGGTTTAACCAATGTTAGTCAATATGAAACCAACGTGTATACTGTAACCAAGAAAATGAGTGTCTATCTGAGTTGAACTGAGAATGAAAATCGGTGTGTTTTGGTTAGTAATTTTAATGCCGTTTGATGTCAATTAACTTGGAAAGGTCAGATAACTAATTTTAATTTTAATTTTAATTTTAATTTTGAACGTCTGAATTTAAATACGGATCACATGTATTGACAGGTTAGCTAGCATCTGGAAATGGATAAGGAGTGTATAGGCAGACAAATGAATGTAACGTGTATCAAGAGTATATATCGCCAGGCTAAAAAAAAAGTTCTACTAGAGAAAAAGTTTTTGAACTTATAATTTCAAGTAGCAAGTCTGTAAAGAGCTCGTGTATATGCTCCATTGTTTCTTCGACTATAGAGCATTAGTTTTATAAATGCTCAAGATGAATCTCTAGCATATAGTTTATTAGAATGGATTGAGTAGAAACAAGAATTTAATGACTTACTTGTTTTTCCCGAACCAAGAAGTAGCACAGACTTATTGTTCGACATTGCCAAATAGCTCTTTTCCTCCTTCTTCCACCATGGTTCTGCAACTGATGGGGGTCGGGAGATTGGAGGACGTTTTGATGCCTTTGGTTTGCGAGGAGGTATAAGGCCTACAGATATGAAACTGTCTTGGAGTTCACGGGCATGGCGACGTTGGGTAGCACGTTTTTTAGCCTGAGCAAACTTGTCATTCTTGTTCGTCTTGTTTGTATGGTGTACCGTAGAACAAAATGATATAGCCTGAGGTTTTTTGTTGTCTAGAGTCGTCTGAGGATGAGACGTTGTAAAGGGGGGCAAAGTTTTAAGCTTTTCCCAGAACGATGTAAGATATGGCATGGGTTTCATTTGATATCTGATAGATTGTTGTTAATTGGGATGTAGTCAATTGTAACCGTCTTAAGTAGTGTTTTGGATATGCGTTGGAATCGGAATTTTGGATCGGATAGTTCTGTGTACAGGGTCAGATATTTTAGCTTCGGTAGTAGTTCCTTGCGGTATAGTAATAATGTAACGTCATACTTATCGGTTGACACTAGTTGACACCTTTTTTCTTGTTCCTCAATTTGTTTATATAGCTATTGGAGACATTTTGGTGTGCGTTGGGGCGTTTTACGTGATGTGCGGAAATTTTTTGCTTTACTACTGGATGTAATCAGTGGAGTGGCGTGTGAAGGAATCAGGTAGCAGCAGCGTTGTAACATGCATTGC
This sequence comes from Psilocybe cubensis, assembly GCF_017499595.1. NCBI lineage: Eukaryota > Fungi > Basidiomycota > Agaricomycetes > Agaricales > Agrocybaceae > Psilocybe > Psilocybe cubensis. Next base: position 1,760,398 of record NC_063010.1, on the reverse strand, counting down.
ATAATATAGCTTACTTTGTGTAATTAGGTCTGGTTTTGTACTATATGTTTTTGTATTGCATGCAATGGGTTTTTTTACTGTTGGATGTTAGTCTGCTGGCTTTTTGTGTGTATATGTACTTAGCTGTGGGTGGCTGGGTTAGATTGTACAAGATAACATTGTGGCATCTGTGATTTGCTCTTGTTTGTTTCGGATTTCTAGTATTTGGCCGGTCTTGTGATATATCCAGAGTTATGTGCTTCTTTCACATGTTTTCTTATTATTCTGATCGTTCTTTGGATATGTACAGTTACCTAGACATTTTAGGGTGACAGGTTTAGAGGAAAAATATGGTTTTTCCCTAAAATGTAAGGTGCACGGAACATATCGGCACATAATACAACCTTGAAGTGTTGTACGGAGAGAGAAGAGCGTGTTTGATTGGTTTTCCATGCAACCAGCAATTAGACTCGAGTAAACACATTTTAATCCTGATTATGTTCCGTTCTCGTAAATGTTGTCAATGCTTTAGGCTTACAGTGTTCGAGAACCGCGAGCTCTACGATTCTCATTCTCATTCATCAAACTCCAAGTTACATGTGACTATCACAGATCACATGTGCTTGCAGCCTTTGCACTGAGCCTGGAGCGCCACTTATTGACTCTCGTTATACTCACAAAGCGTGATAGACAAGAAAGGTGGCGATGCATCGAGTGCTTAATGTTTGCAATAAATCTGTATGGAGGGGACAACTGCTTAGAAGAGTTCAGAACTCACCTTGAGCTCACCGAGACAACAACCAAGAGTGGCTGTACGGTTGCTGGGACGGCAAACACCGCGGTTTGCTGTCCGGTACTTCGGAAAGCGCCGACCCGGGATCTCAATACCGAAGCAATTGTAGGAAAACCTAGATAAAATGTAAGTGCGTGCCGCTTGAGAAGATGGAAAGGATGAGCCGACAACGAAAGAGGAGAGCTTCCTGTGCTACAGCGTGCAGAAGCGCAGATGAACGTCGGAGCTTACTAAGAAAACAATCCCCTTATATGGCTACGTTACCGGGTCCATATCAACATTATTGGTAAGACCCTGAACAGATTAACAATGCATCCGAGCTTAAAAGACAATTGATTATTGAGTTAATTAACCAAATGATCAAAAGGCTAGGTAAACTGTACCAATGAACTGTACCGTTGGTTACCATTTGGAGAATAGAGTTAGACGAGTTACTTCACTGATAGTATCGAACAAGGAATTAGTGATGACTGACTCTTTCGTCAGTATATTGATGGGAGAAAATAATTTTATAAGCACAAATCATTTTACGAAGCCCGACCGGAGGGAAGGGATTCGTTCTTTTATGGTGCACCTCCCGCCAGGCTTTTGCGATACGTTTAAGATGGTCGCACGTGATCACTCGCGGATTTCGTCCGGTACGGCAACAATTGAGTCGGTGCACAGCACGCGCAAGTTGCCATGTGACTTGTTTGCATTGTCGACCATCGTAGTAGTTATCTTTCTTTTCCACTGTAAATTCTAAGTTACTTTGTACCAACTTTCACCGAAACTGAGGAGGGTTGGAGAGGGGACAACAACGAAGCGAGACCCATGAAATGTGAGACCCGCCAGGTATGTTATTATACCAACATTACTTTTCAATCTTACCCCATTATTCCCCTAGCTTTACCATCAAACACTGACGAGCAGGGAGTCGACGAGATCTTGTCGACTCCGTCATTCTTCACAACGAGTACCTGGTCACCATCAGCGGTATGCCAGACACTGCGTGTCATGGTATCAGCACGGCCCTGTGTCGAGACCTCTGCCCACCCTTTCCTTCCTGTCTGTGGCCTCTGATGGTGCCTGCGTTTCGATGGTAAGTTGTTTTGGTTGTGTCTGTTGCCAATATCGATGGTGCTAACAATATGATCTAGAGTATTTGACGTGGCAAAGCGGACTACAACAATGAAACGCACAGGTACTGACCCCACTGGCTCAGCATAGTCGAGCACTGAAGCCACACGACACCCTTTGACGGTAAGCCGCACAGTTGTGTATTCTGTTGGCAATAGTGCTGACCCTATGCTTGACAGTCTTGACACTAGATGATAGGTTACAACGGTGTGTTGTACCCTCTCGACGACGTGTTGGTGCTGACCTGTACTCTGTGCTTGACAGTTTTGACGGTGCAGAGTAGGTTACGGTGGTGAGCTGTACTCTTTTGACGACGCGCTGGTACTGACCCTGCTCTTGCCACTGCGCAGGTCAAGGACCTTGCTAAACAATTCAGTACTATGCATACCATCCTTACAACCCTGTCCCTCGGACGCGCTATCGCCCCTCTCATCGCCAGCCGCACCCGATAATACTGTAGACATTGTCGGACTGGGATGGTGATTCGTATCCCATCAATGATGCGCTGGTGCTGACCCCGTTCTCTTTATACACAGGTATTGTCAGCGAACCGCAGGCACATAACATGTAGAACAATGACGATGTAACATGACATACCTGCCCACGACCCTCCTCCTCCATTGTTACTTTGCAGCTTGGCATTATCAGCCAATCTAGTGCGATGCATGCCGCTCTCACAACCCAATCCGGCTGACCGGTTCGAATCGCCCCTCGGAACCGGAGAATACTGTAGACATTATTGGACTAGGTCGGTGAGCCATAACCCATCAACAATGAACTGGTGCTGACCCCGCTCTCATTGCTACGTAATCGATGGATATTATCAGCAAGTAGAACAATGACAACGTACCTTGCCATACCCGCCCATGACCTTTACCCTGACATGCTCAAGTCGTACCTGTCCAGGTCTCCTCGGTGAGTTGTAAACCCTCGACAGCGGGCAGGTGCTACCCTCCAGTACACTATACAGTTTCTCTCCAAAAGAAACACAGGCACCACACGACACAGAAAATGCTAGCAACGTACCTAGACCGACGGCTCTAACACCCGGGCATACTGGAGTCACGACTGCTCTCGTCGCAGTGTCTGCCGAGTGCAACTGCGAGGAGCCTGGAGAAAGGAAGCAATTGGACGACCTTTTTTACGCGTTTATGGTTGTCCTGCTGTTCTCTGGTTGGTTATTTCCGGGTGTCCGTGTCCGATGAATATAGTTTCTTGTACTCGGAGCTGGCTTCACCCCACGCGCGCTTCCAATGCAAGTGACGTAAACTGGTCGAATGAATCGATGACCGCTGACTGGTATATGATCCGCTAAAGCGTCTCTTTTCAGTATTTTCGGGTTTACGGTCCTGTGTCTGGCTTTAACGTAGCGCAGGTGAGGCCTACTCGGTCTAATTTACTTTTTATTTTATTTTGTCCTACTGCTTATTCTTTTTTTTTTTTCTCTTTTTTTTTCCTCGACAGTCACAGGTAGACGACTGTAAACAAGCGACGCATTATTGTCTTTGAAATAAATATATCGGGTAGTCGTCGGCGACTATATCGTGGGTTTTTTTATTACGCTGGGGAAATTTGGTTAATTTTTTTAAATGATCATACCTCTGTCCTGTGTCGACTTTCAGTCCTACGCCGCGCTTATGAATTTGTCCGCGTGTTGTGTCCAACCCGTGATGAGGCGCTATTGAACGCCTCATTTAGAGATTCCCAGGTCCTTGTCAGGAGCACATCCTCCTCTCAGCCTCTAGCATAAAATGTGCCTTGCGAAACATTACTATTTTCCCTTTGAATGTGTCTCTGTGCCAGTCCCTTCACGTCGACGATGGTCATGCTCCACCACTTCCTGTTGAGCATCGTGCTTCACTCGGTTTACGTCTCCGCTGCTCCCACCGCACTCGTTATTCCATTTGTAACTCTCGGAAGCGCGACGTTCGTTGGAGAGACCTCTGGGACGGTACAGAGGTTCTTGGGTATTCTGTTCGCCCAACCTCCGTAAATGTTTTTAATATTTCAATTAGACTCTTCCGTTGACTATATATATATATTTGTTTCGCAGTGTCGGAAACCTTAGGTACCACTTACCCCAGCCTATCACATACATGAATGGATCCTACGACGCAAAGAAATACGGGCCCTCTTGTGGTCAACAATCTGTCGGATTGCCTCTCCTCTCCGGCCTGACAGCGGAAGCAGTCAACTATGTGATCAATTCAATTTTTGGTCAAGTCTTCCCGACGATGAAGATTGTGAGTCATGGTGACATGTCCTCGAATCTTTTCCTTATGCTCGACGATTCTAGGCCTCACTGTGAACGTCGTGAAACCAGCTACTGCTACTCCTGGATCCAAGCTCCCTGTCGTTGTGGTAAGTATCTTTTCGATATGTACTACAATTTATTGCTGACCCAGACATTTTAGTGGATATTTGGCGGTAAGTCAATTCATCAACACCTCTACTATATACTTTTCAACCTCCTGTGACAGGTGGTTTCGAACTCGGAAGTACTTCTATGTATGATGGAGCATTAATCGTCAAAAAGTCCCAAGATCTTGGACAACCTATCATCTACGTCAGCATGAATTACAAGTGCTTATACCGGTATATCTGTCATAAACACGTTCATGTTTTAATCCCTTCGATTAGGTTAACTGGGATCGACTTCCTTGCAAGTAAAGAGGCGAAAAAAGCTGGTGTGGGCAACCTTGGTCTTCAAGATCGTACGTTTGATTATGTTGCTAACGAAGTATGTTAGCACAATGTATACAGAACGTGAGGCTCTGCGGTGGATCCAAAAGTGCATCACTCAATTTGGTGGTGATCCCACCAAAGTTTCCATGTAGGCTTGAATTTGTTATTCCTGTTATATTTCGCATGACTCATTTACGATATTTTTCCAGTTGGGGTGAATCCGCTGGCCCTATATCTGTTGCTCTGCAGATGGTGGCGAATGATGGCAACACTGAGGGTCTTTTCAGAGGCGGGTTCATGCAATCAGGAGCTACCATTCCAGTTGGTGATATCACAAACGGCCAGAAGTACTACGATGCCATGGTTAAAGAAACTGGTTGCACTGGCGCATCAGATACTCTCGATTGCTTGAGAACCATCCCATATACCAAATTAAAGGCTGTCATCCACAAATCTCCTGGTATTTTTGCTTACCAGGTATGTGTGTCAGTGAAGATCGACTCGGCAGTTGGCGGTATTGAATTACCAGCCAAAACGCGCTCATTTTCAATCTCAGTTCAACTCAGATAGGCACCATCGTTGTAGTAAGCATGCTTCTTACGTCGGCTAACGTCGGATAACCTTATTCCATGTCGTTCTATAAATTAAAAAGAGAATTGAGCTGAGAAAGCCAGTTCATGTTTGGTTGAAGAAGTCGTTGGTATTTCCGTCCCGACCAGTGTCACCATGGTTTATGTCCGTAAGACAGCATAGATTCCACTGGTTCGGAAGCTGGTAACCGTATAATCCGATACCATGATGGTACTCAAAGCGCACCGACACTCTCCTCTACCCGCTAAAACTGATGTGCACAACTTAACCAATCCACTCCGCTGCGTGCCTGGTATCTAAACCGATCGATCACTCTTGGTCCCTTCTACCACCGCGTTCTGTTGCAACTTCAGCATACTCGCCAACACATACACGACATTACGTGTTGTTCCACTCCGTCCTATATGTTTTCATCCGTCGCAACGCGCACATCATCAACTTAGACCATTCTGCTTTCCGTCCCTGTAATATACTCACCGCGGTAACCAGACCCCCCTTCCCGTTCACTGTGACATGCATGGTACAGCGCTCTATGCGGCCGTTATATCTGTAGCTGTTTCTATCCAGTACGACATCGGACAACCATCTCGGTCACATTCTATCGAACGTATTGTTTTACCTCTCTCCCTCTCCCATTCACATGGTGTGATGTATTGGGTGCCCGATACCATCGGTACTGCTCCCTCTGACCACCCTGACACACAAGACATGTCCTCTGTCGTCTCACAACATACGCATATGGTGTTGTGTGTTGTTCTTCTCGTCGCTACAATTGCATCTCTCCATAACAATACACAAGGCATTTCGCGTCACTCTCCATACTGCTCCACTCTCTACCTACAATAGTGCACGCAGTACTGTATCTCATGTTCTTTGCCGCTCCCGCTGTACTCTCCGTCCTTTATATTGATAGGAGAGTGTTTGTGCTATGTCCTTTCCATCACCTACCCACTTGCTCATAACAACACGGAGGGAATATTCATCACAAACCACACATACACCCCTCTCCACTCGCAACGACGCACACGGCGTTGCATGTTACTCCACCCGCCGTCGCCGCTTCTCCCATTTCCAACATTGGCATAGGGATATATGTGTCATGCACTCCATCGCGAACAACATGTAGAGCACTGATCTCTGATCTGTATCGCTCTCCGTCCCAACAATATGTCTAGACGACATACACAGGGCTTCGCGTTTTCATGTTGTGTCATATGTCCCTGCCGCTCTGTACCCACCACCACTACATTCTACGTGACACGTACAGCACTCTACAGAATACGTGTTTTTCTCTCTATCCTATTGCTCGTGCCCTTTCTTGTCACAATCATCCGCTGCTATATTCTCCTCCTACAACGATAAACAGGACATCACCCCTTCTCCTCCTCTGGTACTACCTGTTGTCAGTCCACAATAACGTGAATGACGTTGTATGTTATGTTGTCTACCATCTCCTTTGCTATCTCCATCCTGGGTATTGACGTGGAGGGTGTTTGTGTTGCACTCTTGGTATCATCTGTCCCAGCTTCTGTCGTTATCAATGTACGGTACTCGACGTGGGTCCATCTGTCGTCGCCGTTTCTTCTATGACCACACAACAGAGGGAATGTGTGCACACACACTCTTCACTTTCTCCGGTCTCAATTCACTTCACAACAGCTCGTAGGCTCTGTAGTGGATTGGCTTTGTATATCCACAAAAAGTATTGCTTGCCATCTACAGTTGTAGTTATTAGTGAAAATCGTCTGTATGTATTTGCGATGCTTTTGACAATATGGAAATTGATATTTATTCCTTTGAACTACCGCTGTAACCTTGGTGAAAGAAATCACATTAACTTCGTTGTCTCAAAATATCTCTGATTTAAATGAAGTATCTATCCATATAGTGGTGAGAAGACAGAACCCGTTATAGTATAAAAGCTTAACCAACATTAAAATAAAGTAGAATTTTTGTTATATTACCGGTGTAATATTTCTTTCGATCTTGACATCTGACGTTGTGATAGGTACGAATTCGTATAAATAATTCTACACGGTTCAAACCAGACTTAAAGCGTGTTATACACAATGGTGTATAATTCTATGGTCACGTCCCATTCTCCCTTAATCCGTTCAGTCTATACCCTCTCTATCTGTGGGCCTAATCTATATACGGTGGTGGTATTTCTATCAACAGATGACGCTCGCGTTTATAATCGAAGAGAGAAATAGATCGTGACTATATTCGTGAGTACACGGGTCTATGCAAGAAATGATGGATGGAATACCATCGCGTCTGGCCGTAAGCGGATAGTCATATTCGTCGACATTGTCTGTGAGCATTTCGTTAACTTGTCTAAGTGGTTTATCTGTATAGAATACGTACCAGCACGTTCCTGTTTAGGCTGGTCGACATCGAGTTTGACTGTCTTGGTTCCAATGTTGTTCTTCGCCCCAATAACCATTGTTGGTAAACCAGGTCCGGTGACAACGCATATGTCTCGTCCATGTTCTGATTTGTCTTTTTGTTCGGAAGTCTTTACTTGACATAGCGACGGAGATGTGCTCCTGCATGTCCTCGTGCTGAAAGCGTCGTCCGTTTCGATGCGATCGAGAAGTGATGGTGTCGTTGCAGTTTCACGTGGGATATCGCAAATCGATGCTGGGCGATGGTCGTACTTAAGGCGGTCCTCGAAGCAGGTGTCCGGGATATTTGTTCGCTCCAGAGCCATGGTGTACGTCGGTCGCGGTGTGTTGTCTTCGTTCGGTCCCTCTTCATTTGGATTGTAATCGGAATGTAATTGTACGGATTGTTCCGCTTCTTCTAGTGGTGGGAGCGACACGATGCTTGAATGTACTGGTGATGAAGGGGGTACTTCTGGTTTGTGTGGTGAGTATGGTATCATGCTTAGATTGTTGAGTACATTACAAAACTCACTCATCGGAACAGTTGGTGTCAATGCGTATTGAGTGAACACCATGTCAGTACTTTCTCTGAGTAGTCGTGTGATGTTGACTATAACATGGGTTTATTGATAGTAGGAAAAATAATGGTTTGAACTTTACCTTGAAAAGCGCATTGGGAATGATGTTTGAAGTTTCCACAGACCAAGTGAACCCCGTCGTGTCCGTTGTAGTATGCGTTCCTCGCGACGACAATATTTGCGTCCACTCCGTGGAAACATTTAGGCATACAGAACATATGGTTACCGGAATACACTTTTAATAATGTCGGCGGGATTACGAACCCTCGGGTGTCAAGAGGGCTAAACATGTTCATCTCCTTTTGCTTCGGTGGATTAAGATTATAAGCTTGCACTTACTATGCGATCTCCACTAGCTTTGAAGGGAACGGGTATACTTCGAAACTCGTCAAGTTACCTGAGTTTCTCTGCTCTTTTGCGAGGCTGTCTTCTATCGCATTGAACATTGTGTATGGCTATTACAGTGATCGAGTAAGTGTGTTGCTCTGAAATTGATCACCGTAGAAGTTTGGTTTTTATACCTTACTTGTATTGATGGAACATTCATTATCTTTCGTGTTGATACTTTGAGTCGTATACTGTACGACTAATCTGTCCCTTCAATAGCATCCTGAATCGTACTGTGCAGACATGACGTTCGGTTTTCTCTGATCACGTAGATCGAAACGCAGTTGTGATGGGCTTCATTTGTCTTCCATCTTCTAATAATAGCTTATGACTGTAGCCAGTTTGATAGAGTAACGGGTATATGTCAGCACAAGGTTAATTGTGATCGGGTTATCGTTTTGTTGATATGATGACGTACACTGTATTACATATAGTTATATCCAATCATGGTCGTTGTTTTATGTGTGGATGTATTAATATTTTTTTACCTTACCTTGAGATCAGACAAAAAAAAAAGTTTAGTTAATGCGTTGGATAAATACGTTTGTCTATACCACGTCGTTCTGGTCCCAAGGTTCTCCCTATGACTCTATCAGGTGTGATCTTCGATTTTCGTATACCCTTGGTATAGATTTCGGCTAAATGTTATTCTTGTTACCCTTTTGGTTTTAGTCCCGTTTAGGTTCAATAAGACATCGCTCCCTTGTCTGGCGAACGAGCTTTTGGACGAGATAACACGCTATCTACCTCGGAGAGACCAGCACGCTCTTCTATGCACTGGATGGGCTTTGCACGATGTTGTTTCCAGGCAGTTATATCGCGACGTCTCTGTGTACGACTCTAGTGCGAAACGTTTCTTCAAGACGATCATAGAGTCGACCGAAAGCTATGGAACTTACACCAAGGAGCTTCAATACACTGTATCGACCAACAACGACGTGAGCATCACACACGCGTTACTGCGTCGAGCGGTACCATTTCTCGCGAACGTTGAATCATTGACGATGATCATGCGAACTCAACTATCACCTTTTCTGAAATATATGCTCAGATATTCAGTACATCCCATCCAGTCTACTTACGCCGACGCTATCCGCCTGGACGATAAAAGGCTTCGCGTCGTCGATAGTCCAATAACCTTCTGTAATTTCCCGAAATTGAAGAAGTTCAACCTTCACGGAGATATCAAAGTTATCAGATTCATTAGTATAAAGAGCGTGCTCGTCAAAATATGTTTAACAGAAGCGATGGATGACGACAGCTTCACGTTCTTCCTCAATGAAATGGCACCTACCGGGACTCCTAACACTTCGTTGTCTATACTGTGTATTACACTTCAGTTTGTGGAATCGTACTCGCGTATCGGGACATCGCTTTACCGTCTGGGGAATGCCTTCCCAAACATCAAATCTCTAACTGTACGGAGTCCGAAGCTTGATGCATTGGTGAGTTGTTTTCCGATAATTAATTTTTCTTGTATGTACTGATTCTTTGTTGAAATACTTGGTGTCCGGATAGGAAGCGTCGTTGATGCTGACACTAGACCCTCCTCTATTTCGAGAGGCGCGTCTCCTGCAGTTTAACGACTGGACTATCACGACACCAGTAATTATTCCAGTTGGTTCCGGACCCGATCATCTTAAGGTTCAGGGTATACATATTACCAAAGCAGCAGAGAGCCGGAGAAACTTGGTGTCGGTCAATTTTGGGATGATAAAATGGGCCAAGTCTGTTTACTCTGGCGGATGGGAGCAGACTAACAAAATTTGCGTTGACTCTGGTGATGACGATGAGCTGTACCCCGACTTCGATAAAGACAGTTCGTTATTTTGGGATGTTTTGTACATTAACCCAGAACCTTTGTCCGTGTTACAGGCTTCTATAGCTAGATACTCGAATAGATGATTGGCAAAAGACTATTTAGTTACAATTGGATGTACATGGTGTTAGACATGAACCACTGACCGAATGTTTCTTTGCTACCGTTTGTGAGTCGGATGGAGTGAGTTTGAATGTGTCAGGATGCGTTGGAATTGTTTGTTTTATGTTACAAGACGATATAATTGTTTCTATGATACAGTCCGATACTATTCCAGTGTCACCGACAAGCACGTCACTGACGTCACGACCGGTACTGTGGATCTCTCTCGGTCTAACTGGTAAGGTGAGCCAGTGCTCACGCATGGTATGTACGAGGCTTTGTTTATATTTAGTTTATAGTCTGTATCTTGATATCTTACACGGTTTCATTAAATGACTGAATATTGACTTTTATGAATGTCTTTTTTCTACTTCAATACATATATTACACAAGAGATAAACAGTATTCTGGTACTTATAAAATTATTGCGAAGACTTAGTAAAGGAAACTTCGGTACCGGTAAGTGATATTTGCTGGTGATGGTGATGGGTCACAACGGTCATGTCAGTAGCGTTAATTGGGGGCAACACTAGTGCAAAGACACCAGAGTAAAGAGATAGTGTAAAATGTTTTCGACAGTGAGTGGCGGAGACTATGAATAAGCATGAGCCGTATACCGTATCAGTATAGTGTAGATTTTTTTAGGACAAGCAGCATTGCCGTGTAAATGTGATGGAGATAGTTAGACGAGCAGAAGCCCTAGTGCTGCTCGTTGTGTGGTTGGGAGGAGGCGATAAGACAAGCTGCAATGGAATTGCTGCTCATCAAGTCAGTCGATGCACTGCGCTGGTAGTGGGATGAGTAGTAGCCTGAACGCTGTTTGTCTTGTCAGTGGGTATGAGGTGGTGGAACCGGCGCAACATGGAGCCCTCGCGCTGCTCATCTTGTCAACGGGAATGTGGAGGAGACGGTAGGACAAGCAATAGTGTTGATAGTCGTCGCGCCAAACGGAGTGGGTAGTGGAGGCGGATGGACAACGAGCAACCATAATGCTGTTCACCGCAGTGAATTGAAGAGCGCATGGGTTTTGCGGCTGCTGCCGGTCGAGTCGATAGGCGGATAAGTGTGGGTGGCAAAGGCAGTAATGCGAGCAACATTATGGCTGCTGCTCGTTGGGTCGTCATCCCTTTTCGGTTGTGGTGGGTCGCGAAGGCGGAGGGAGGATTATGTAGGGTATGCTCCATGAGAACAGGACCAATGCTTCTCGCCAAGTAGACATGGAATGGTGCAGCGGGATGAGTTACAGTCATACATCAGACAAGCAGCAATAATCACGCTGCTCGTCATGTAGTTGGGCACGTCATAAGGAGGTTGTAGGAGGAGCCAAAGGTTCACGGCTGTAAGGGGAGGCGGTCAAAGTTGTGTGGGTGGTGTGTTTGTGACAGGTTACGGTTCGAGTAGCAGCACCAACTGTGCTCGTCGTGCCGGTGAAAACAGTGTAGAGGAAGGCGGATTAACCTCATTCTGTCGCCTTTGCGAACGGATGAGCAGCAGCCGCATCACTGCTCCTCGTGTCAGTTGATGTGAAATGGCCAGGTTCGCTTTTCTCGCCCTGTAGGAGAGTAGAACATGAGGGAGATGGCGTAAAGGTAGAGAGGCAGATGCAAGTTAGGACAACGCCCTCCGTGCGCATCCTCCGCCGGTGCCAGGTCGTGTCGCCCGTGAGCAACACAAACACGAACGCACACAGCCGCGCGCGCGCGTCAGAGATACCTTCGTGTCTACGGTGTATCTTGACAGCCGCTCGGTTGAAGGCTCTGTGTCGACGGTTGGTGTGGAGGGCGGACAGTGAGGAGAGTGATGGTGATGAGGAGAATCACCCCAGCTCCGCTCTTGACATAACGGAGTGGATTGTGACGTGGACATCGTCAGCAAATCTGTCCTTTTCCCAGCTCGAGGCCTCAGTGGAAGCGGTGGATATATCTACTTGTTGAGTTTGCAAGTTTGAACCTATAAAATCTAAATTGGAACTATATGACGCACCATTGGGGTCTCCTACATGGGTCTCCCTTTCTTGTACTCTAACTCCTGCCTCCTTCATTATGCTTCATTTCGTTCGTCGGTCGTGGTCGAACCTGCGTGGTCTGAGCAAGGTTGTGTCAAGAGTCAACAATGGTAGGTCGTGTCATCTGATTACGTTATGTTACTGGTGCCGCAGAGTCACGTGTCATATGGGTACCCGCGCCGTACCGCTTCGTTTTGGTCAACACTTATGTCATCCCGATCATCCGTTTCGATGCTGATAGTCGCGTTCTTCGTCACGTTGTCCAATAGTCCCTGCATGAAATACAATGCGCAACCAACTCGGTTTACATATCGATATGATATATCATCGGCACCGCGCCTCGAGTCTTCTAAATATCAACTAGTGTGTAACAACGCGTATTATGGTCCATCCTTCTTTTACGACATTCCAGTCGAACAATATTGATGACAAAATGATACTTTATCAAAGTACGTTGGTCGTTTTACATCAATATCATACCATCGTCCATTCTCATTACCAGAAGTCTGACTGGTTACTGTGCTGGCCATTTCCGTGGCAGTAATCAATCAATGTTACGCCGTTTATATCCTTCTATCTTGTCTCCCTCCGAACCAAGCCATTACCTCTTCCGCTAACAACAGTATCCACATCAACAACTATCAGCGCAACGCAATGTTTATTTGTTATCTTTCATTGGTGCGTCAGAGACAACCATTTCTTATGATGATCACGTTTGCCGATCACTTTAACAGCTATATGATGAGTTCCACTATGATATTACGAGGGTAACTGTAATGATCTATGTCACCTACGCAACGGTGAGTCGGTCAGCATTTTTTGATGGTTTATTGTTATTACTAAGCACGATTATAAATAGTGCTCGCGTCATCCTGGTTAAATCTCGTTTTATTTTATATGTAACTAACAGTTCGTGCAAATATCTTGGTCTAGGCTCTGGTCGGTACAGTATAAGAGCAACTCTCCTTCAAGTTGTATGTTTACTTTTCATAGATTATACATAACATTAAGCCATGGCGCTCACCAAGTCTAAGATTGGGCTCATCAGAAACCAGCACCCTTACGTAATCAATGGGCTTGGCGCCAAGAGCGGCCAAAATCCAGCTCGAAAAAAAAATCAAAAGTTATGTTGACGGAAAATGGTTTCAGACAAAAAGTTTAAAAAAAAAAAATTCATAAATGTGCATATACAATCCTTACTACTAGCCTTTATGCCCACAATAATAGAATTACACCTCAGAGGTCAAATTGTAGTCTCTGGAAGTCCATAATGAGTCTGAGAGGTATTACTTAGGCGTGACTTATTGTCACGTGTGGTCACGTGTACCATTATATAAGCGGCCAAAAGAACATTGTCAAATTTTCGAAAATCTCCCAAACTCGAGAAAACACCATTTCTGACGTGTTAGACTAAAAAAAAAGGAAAAAAATTAAAATCTTTATAACTTCTTGAGATCAAAATTTTTTTGAAAAAAAAAACCACAGATGTGTTCAAAGAAGCATAACCTACATATCTGTGGTTCAAAAATGTAGAATAGTGTGAGTGCAGAAGGGTTGAAAAGGTTCGGAGGTAAGCCAACTTTTGCTTACCTAAGGGGGTGCTGGTTCCTGATGAGCCCAATCTTATGATCGACAGACCCACTCACTTTACATTACTGTCCTCGAGTTCCGAAAAGGTCTTACAGTCTCCGGTTTTTTTTTTTTTTTTTCTTTTTTTTTTTTTTTTTCTTCTGTATTGCTTCTTCTCCTCTCTTTTCTCCTTTTTTATTTTTGTTTTATTTATTCAATTCGCCATCTAAATCTCTGTTAAAATTCTAGACTTGGGATGTATATAAGCGAATGTCGAGCTCCTTCTGGACTGTAGACACCATCGACCTCGAGACTTTGACAGAAAGTTGGGATCTTGAACTCGACCACGACCAGCGCCATATATTCGGTCTTGCATTGATGGTGTTATTACCACGTCGTTTGGGCAGGTCACCGATAGTTGATAGTATATATCAATCCCTTGACCTGTTTGAAGCGCGATGTGCTATGGACGTTCGTACTATGAAGTCTGTCTTATCCATGTACTCTGTTTTCTTATGAACTGACGATTGAACTATTCAGTGAAAATATATACCATGGTGTTATATCTGAACTCATGTCTGGTTTGATCACCGACTATGCCGAGATGGACCGTATATCCTCTGCCATACACGGGTCTACGTATTATGCTCAGATGCAAGACTGGGTAATGACATGGGCATCTAAAACGTCCGCGAATGCTAACGGTTCCCTCGTGGATCGGGTGCTTGCTCTGGCCGTCAGCGCTGGTATCTTCAACTCTTCCGCTTACACTATACTGTCGAGCTCGGACGCATTGGTCGAGGTACCGGAACTTAGTCATGCGATAACGATGATACAATCATCTAACCACTTATTCCTGGACTTTGTCTGTCACTTATTTTCCGGGTTTTCCAAGAAGCCGTGCCAGAGCCATGTCATGCAGATCGTTCTTCGTGCCGTTGACATCGAGAAACAAATGGTTTTAGGTATGTGACATGTCCATGTTCACATTTTAAGTTGATGGTAACATTCCATACATACAGAGCTCTTCCCGTTGGATATTATAGGGCTAACCGACACTGAAATGTGGTGGTACATCGAGTTTACGGCCGATTGTCTGTTATGTCATTTGGGTTTTACGCCTTATTTCGAGATTGATAATCCAGTAAAGTGTCTTTTTTTATTTCTATGTTTTATGTTTTATTTTTTTGGTCGAGTGTGTCATTCACTGAGTCGCTATGCACAGTTCCTCTTTGCACCTCGTAGAGTCGGCCCACCCGAGCGCGTCGCTGGTCATAACTATGAACTTTTTAGGTTCAAGTGTATGTGCCACTCTTTTGATGCAAACGGCAACATGACGACCTTCTATGGCATGTACCCATATACCCATTGAGTTTGATTTTAGATATTCTGTTTGTATTATATCATTAAGAATGAAGTGAATTATTTATTCCCCTTTTCATATTTTTATGGTGTTAATTATTTAACATTGGCTTTTATATAGATATCCCAAGGATGGATAGTTAGCTGTATTTACAGTGTACACTGATTGTTGATACCATTGTTACATTAACGAGAAAACTTGTTCGTTGTCGGGTCTTGTATGTAGTAGTATTCAATTGACCATGGCATGTTTTTTTTTCGCTATACACACCCACAACCAAGATATCTGTTTCAATCGTAGATTTATAACCTTTTTCAGGACTATGGTGAATAGTTGAGTATTGAGTGGCATGGGAAGGCCAGTCATATAAAGCACTGCTAATTGTTGTCCTACCGCTGCTAAACTGTTCAATGACCGGTAGCACGAATCCACGATGCCAATCAGGTGACGTGTTTTAAATTGTTCTTGTTCGGACTCAACCTCACTCTGGCTGGCCATATTAGGGTCGACCACCGACGACGGAGATGACACAGAAAGTGACGGTCAGGCAATGTAAGGGGCCCATATAGAGAGGAGGCCCTCCTGGTACGTTACACGGATTCTGACTCAAGTTTCTAAGCTATTTCTATGTATCCCAGCTTTACTATGTTGAACAGCAAGTCGTGTCGCTGTCCATCCAATTGATAACAACCAGCAGCATCGCACTGCCGGTCGTCGTCACACCCGCTACCGCTCCGTCCCTATACAACCGTCTCCTCTCCACTTCCTTCCACGACCAGCAGCACCATCCTGTTGGTCTGTATCCCCGACGCCCCTTCCTCCCTCATCAACCAACAGCTCCAGATGCTAGTTAATGTCCCCGGCGCACTTGACAATGCCTGTCTCCTCCGTCTATGTCCCGTCGCTCTAGAACTATTCCAATCGTTGTCCCAGCACTTCCGGGCTTCAACATGTATGTTATACCTGACATATCCTCTCTTTGCTTTCACTGAACGCGCTACAGCAGCATGTCTCTTGGTGTCAATGGTTCGGGGTGTCCTCCAGGAATCACCTAATACATTCTCAGCCGTTCATTCATACATTGTCTTTTTCATATGAAACTCAAATTTGACACGCATTTACTAGTCGACCGCATTGCTATCACTGTTGCCGGCCCAAGAATACCCATCAACCAAAACCGCAAGAACTATCCGTTGACTTTGAGAGTCTAGTAAGTACATTTTTTTGTATTGGTTACAACTCGACCTTTATTGTCCAGTGTCCCATCTGGCTTCACATTTGGCACTGCCACTGTCAACCATATTGTTTTCTTTCTTATTTAACTCTGGATAGTATTTCTCATCAAAACCTTATCATAGCATGGCTATTACTAACTCGAAAAATCCGTTACTGCTGCCCAATCTATCTATTACTGTGAGTTTTCACCTTTTACGGCTCGCGGTTAATACGCAGTCATGTCCTTTAGACTCATCCAACTACCCATATCTCTTCATATCTACAACTCCCTGCGCTATCGATGTACTCCGGTTACAGCGCGAACCAGTCTTTGACCAACATCCCTTTTATAGCTGATGGCGGATCCAATCACAGTGCGCGATTCCCAGACCTCTCGAGCCCTCCTGTCACAAATCAGCAGCAGCAACAGTATGGTGGCTAGGGTTCTGCAGTGATGAGCCCCGTCACCCCGCAGCAACAGTAACAGGGCATGTACCAGCAGTACCCACAACAGCAGCAACAGCAACAGCCCCAAATGACCATGGGATACGTACCGCAGCAGTAGATGGGCGGTTGTATCTCGATGAGAGGCAGCGGTGCCGGATATCTCTCTGGGTACAGCTCTACCCATCACATACAGGCAGCGGCGGTGGCATACCCTTTCAGTCGTTAAGTAGCTTTGGCCAACAGTTCGCAGCGCACGTCTGCGGCAGCAGCTACAGCTACCTCCAAGGCCAGTAGTAGCAGGGCAACCCGAGCGCCTACAAACCCGTCCAGTAGCAGCTACAACAACCCGGGATACGTCATGCAGTTCGACTCGTACTCATCCATCGGGTAGCTAATCAATCACAGCAGCAACAGTAGTTACAGTGGTAAGCGCAACGAGGATGGATGGTGGGGTCAGCTTGGGTCAGAGCTACGACAGTAGCGCCGGTGGTGTTGTACCCTTCCAACGTTCGGGTACGGTGTCTCTGCGTCGGGTGAACCGCACTCGCGCAATTATATCCGTACACACAAGGTGGAGATCGGGCCTGGGACAATTTCGCGTGGAAGCAACTCCTCAGCGCGTTCGAGACGCTCATGAAGGCTTAGGAGACGCGCAAGGGCGAGCTGAGCGCGCGCGTCCATGAGATGAGCGCGCAGATGAATGTGGGGATGGTGTATGGCCCGTATTGTGTCACTCTTAACTCTAAATTCTATTCATTCCTCGATCCAAGGAGTTGTAACTCAAGGTATTTATCATACATGTCTCCGTATAGGACATTGCTCTAAACATTTTTCTAGCTACTACGCATTCTGATCTCACTGGTACCGTCCGCATTAAGTTCCGGACTCGTTTTTGTCCCGCCAAACCAATGCCAATCTTTGCATATTTTGATTCCAGGTACCGACTACACCTACCGTGATGCTTTCAGCCTCGTTTTCACAGTCATGTCTCCATATGGAGTCTTGTCTGTCCTCAACATCCAGAGTTACCTGCGCGTCAGCAACTCGAAGAACACTAAGGGAAGTGGTTACATCACCACCGACTATGTGAGTTTTTGTTTTGCACTAAAAGTTCGTAAAGCTGACCTTTTTTCAGATCGACACTGCTCTTGCTACGGTATGTTTCTGGTGTTTAATATTAATAACCCATTCTAACAATTGCAACTACAGATTTTCAACTTCCAATTGCAGAAGTGTTAAAAAGTCACTGAGTTGCGTCCGAGAACATTCTCTTCTTGCAATTTGACAATCACCACACAGACAGGACGTGACGTCTAGTGAATGATCGGCCGATGAAGGGAGTCAGTGGATATAGCACACCGCGTTTATCGATTAAACATTAGTTTTTATTGACAAGTTCTTATGTTCATCAGAATATCTTACGTTGTCATGGAACGTCAAAGGTGATGACCATTTTATATTTGTCATGGACATTGCTGATCGTAATCTTATTGACATATTTTGATGATCAGGCTGTTTCGGGCTGTTCAAGGCCTAGTAACTATCGACTATTTGATAATAATGTATGTGAATTAGATTTCTGTGTGTCTACGTTTCGTTGTATAAAAGACCGGAGATCGATTTATTGTTGATTTATGTCTGGAACTGATAAAGATATCCCCGTCAATACTGAAAGAAGAGTTAGCACACGGACCCTCCATGATGGTCAGATGCAACGATGTTTTTTGTCTACTACTGTGTATCGCACTGGTTGTAGAGGTACAGTTTTTGTGTCGGATGGATCCGATACGACCCAGTACTGATTTTTACCCGTGATATAGTCTCTCGTTTACCGTTTTTAAAATCGTTTGTGTCTTCAAATATTTCGGACACTTTTAACGGTGTCGATTACCGGTGCGGATCGTTTGATAGACGCTCTGTTTGCTCGTATTCAAATGGTATGTAACAGGACTTATACTGCGCTGCTTATCAATGCGTATAACTCGCATTTGTGTGTAGTCTCTAAAGCTGGTAGTGGGTCATTGCTTGCGATAGGCACCTTCAGCGGAGCCGTCAAAATACTTGATACGCGGCGGAAGTGTTTATCGGAATGTGGTAGTTGTCGATATTCTTGATCGTTGCAATTTAACACTGATCTCGAATTTGCGCTTTTCTGTTTATTTCGTGTAGACCCTAGAGGACGGTTGGTCACGCAACATTCGTCCTACATCAGCGATCTAAAGTGGAAGGGAGATGATAAGTCGTTGTTAGTCGGAACATGTACTCATACAAAATATACGGGCGACTATCACCCCGGCGGGTTTGTTGTGACTGTCGAAGAGCGGTTTATAACGCATCGGTTACACGGACACTGCGAACCTGTCAAGTGTGTTTTGTGGCATCCCACGAACGAATCACTTGTATACACTGGAGATAGAGAAGGCACTATATCTTTGTGGGACTTGCGAGTGGAACCTTCGGTTCGTTTATCTTCGGGATTGACAGGTATCAGACCCGTCGCAACCATTTCTCATGCACACAAGGCAGTCAAAGCTTCTCTGGAGCCCACTATCACGGGACTCGTACCGCATGACAATGTTACTCATGGTGTAATAAGTAGTTGTTCTGCTAATGGGTGAGTGTTGTAACATGTGTTAGGAAGCACGACTCACTTTCGCTGTTAGTTTTCTCCGGTTGTGGGATTTCAGATCGACTAGCCAGTATCTATTACGCTCTAACTTGGACCCAGGCTTGTATAACTATCACCGGTCTAGGGGTATCGTATCGCTCGTGATGGGTATCGGTGAATCAGAAGGCATTGTATTTGGATTTGGTATCGACGCAAAGATATACGTGTACTGTGCACGGGATTTAAATTTATGTGCGAACCCGATATCCTTTGATGGTTTGGGGGGGACCACTTCGTTTTACGCGAAAATGTCGGTCTCGCCATGCGGTCGATGGTTAGTACACGGCATGGGGTCTCGAGACGGGGATGCTTTCATTTATAGTGTCGCGCGCGACACTCGGTTAGATGTCAGTCCAGCGCATGCTGTGAGATTGAGAGGGGGGTCATCAAGCTCATACGGAGTGGATTGGTCTTACAACTCTTTGGCCGTATGTGCGGAAGCTGGAGTGGTTCGTATATGGCGAGCCGACCCTGCGAAGCGGAGAGAATGTGAGATACAGCCCGACTTCAACAGAGAAAAATGGAGTTGGGCCACATCTATATGACAATGATCAGGTTGATGGTGTGTTGAATATCAAGTTGTACATGTACTTAGACAAATAGATTGACCTTTAAACGTTGTTAAATGTCGGATCCATATTTCCAACTTTGCGTATGACACGAAACTTCTAAGCAAGTGGAACCACTGTAGGTAAAATAGTTGTAACTCTAAATATCTTCTTGTATGACGTTGACAAATTTTGTTCGTATTTTTTAAAAAACGCTTATTGCCTGGTGTTTATAGGTCCGTTTACTTACGCCATTATCTGCACAACACTTCCAAGGCCTCAATACTAGACCGCTCTAGCCTTACCCTACAAAAAAGAAATTAAGAATAAAAAGCATGTTTTTACAAAAAAACGCAGTGCAAGGCGAATTAGTGTTGGCGAAGTTGTCGTGACAAAGGATATTTTTTATACAAAGTACACAATAAGTCGATGGAGGTGGTGGTGATACAAACCAAGCCAAAAAAAATAACTCAACATATTATTAGTGCTGAAGTCCATGTATCAACAAAACTCAGATACAATACAAATGCACTGGCATTCCAAGATGATAGTATATACAATAAATGGCTCTGAAAATTTCAAAATATCGTGTTATACGGCTGTAGTGCGCCGAAAAAAACGGAAATGTACATTCTGTTGAGTTAAGCGCGTTTGAACGAAACAATGAACGAGAAGAAACACAAACCTTTGATCAAATACGTTCAATTCTATGGCGCAACGCTACAAACTCGCGCCGAGCCCATTTTGGAGATCGGTCTTGAGAAGGATAATAGAACGAAGGCTGTTTCGAGTAACCAATTGGGTATGCGTGAATACATCCGAGGTATCGTCCGTTTCCCGGGGCATCAAAAATCCGCGCAGTAAAATGCGGTGTATCATCAGTACGCGACGGGGAAGCAATAGCCCTGGACAAATGAAAAACCATCAACGCGGAAGCCATAAGTTTAGAAGTTACCTGGTCGCCAGCACGCGTAGCTTGAACTTCGTGTTATACGCGGTAAGCCCAAGCGCAACTTGAAGCTTCGACTCGACCTCCTTGTCCTTCAATGCAGCCTCTATTCCGTCTTTCAGCAATTTCTTGTCCCACCCAACGTGTTTTTGAGTGCCTCGCAAAACATAGGATAAATGAGTAGAGAAAGTCAAACTCGAAGAAAAGAATCGGACCATAGTTGAAAACATGACGAAACTGTAGAGTAAGGATATAGGTTTAACGAAAATTACGGATTAGACGCTCACAAAGATATACCAAGTCACAGGGTTAGCTATTCACGCGCCAGACGCACGAGAATCCGAGAAAAAAAAACCCAATAAACACAGGATAAAATGCATTTAAGGCAAGTATCTACTGTATCATGTTCAACCGCGTCCACGCGTTGAGTCTTAGTGTGACTTAGGATGTGTAGAACATTCTGTAAGCGCTCAAGAAAACTAGAACATTTGTAAATCATAAGGCAGCCCCTTATTTACCGGGCACTTATAACCACAGCAGGAAGCTACATCGAGCCACGAAGTTGCGAATTCGACTAAGTATTGATTCCATAACCCAGTCCAAGTAAAAGAGAAGTTAAATTCAATGGAATACAAGGAAATCACTTCATAACATCTTTGATGGCCGTGATACTTTCCTAAAATGGTAACTAATCTCCACCAACTTCGCGTGTGTGCGTTTTTGTGTGTGCCCGCGTGACACGCATTTTTTTCATCTCAAAGATACCCCGTGGTGAATTATCTTTAGCTACATATCATTTTTGACCGAGTTTGAGATAGCCAGTCTGTTTCTGATGTATTCCGAAGGTGTAGGGATTTGTTTTGTAAGATCCCGACTACGAGACCGTTCGCATTGTAACTGGCAACGCCTTTTATTCAGTAATGTACACCACGTTACCAGTCCCGCGAACTTGAATCAATCTTTTTTCTGTCCTTTGGACATGTATTTGGTGAGCGAGTGAAAGATGCAAACTTTCTGGGGAACATAGTAACTTACTAAACTATACACCACTTTGCTGGAGTTGCAGTCTATTTAAATGAAAAAATCTGTATAACAATTCAATGCTTACAACGGTATAGAAAGATAGGTAGCGTATTATATTCCTGGCAGTACTTAGTACACCTTATCAGTATGCTGAAATATGCACGCATATAACACGCTACCTCAATCCCGCTGCACGTATTTCAATGACATGCACACGCAAGATTTGACAATTTGCACGCAAATTTACCGAGTACCGTTTCTATGGAAAGCCGGAAGAGCGAGGTGCCCAGACACAAACCAAACATCGTCCGGCAGGTATGCCGAGTGATCGATAGGCAACACACAATCCCGCTATGCCTGAACGACTTCCGACACCCTGCACCGAGTCCACTATACAAATAAGTATATTCTGTTACATACTTAGGTATGTTATTTTTTGCCCTCTATCATTTAGTTCTACCCTGTAAGAAAGGCAATAAATTCAATATTGCTGCATGACTAAGATGACCACGGTATTTAGGCCTTGGCTAGGGTTCTCCGTTCATAGGAGTGGGTGTCCCAAACGGGAAATGACCAAAAAATGGAGGAAAAAGGGAAGAGATTCTCACTTCCTTGTTTTTGTTTAATATGTGGAGAGAAAGACTATAAATTACTTGAGAATATATATACGTCATTCCAAACACAAAAGTTATGAGTTACCGTGCGAAACAATACGTAAAATTTCAAAAATTTTGCGCTAACGCGCGTCCGAAAAGTGTTTTATTCAATTTTACCCCGGACTTCGTCTGTACTCGGAATTAAGCAGATATTTTGCACATGGGTAATGCTTTCTTTATGTATCATATGGAATATTACTTAAAGGGTCTTAATAAAGAGCTGTAATAACCCACAACCCAGTCGTCGAGCATTATTGAATGGAGTCGTGCGCAGATGTGGCTGTGCTTCGGCACATCGGCTGGCAGATAACATTAAGGGTGGCAGATAACATCTACTCAAATTCTACTTTTTCTACTCTTCTTACTCAAAATGTAAAGATACTAGTATATGTAAATACCTTATATATACCTGAATGTATTTTTTGAACCTACATACCCTATGTTTGAAAGCAAAAAACTCTCAAAAGAAAGTGCTCGGATTCTGCCGGTGGCTAGCGCATTGATGATACGAAAGAAAGTCAACTAGGACAGGTAAGCGACTTTTAAAAAGAGCCAGAGTGCTTACATACACAAACCAGACTTTGGTATGCGCTCAGCGCAGCGGGCGGTTGGTCACGGGCAATGGATGTGATGGATATGAGAGAAGAAAAAAAGGACGTGGCTAGGGCAGGTGAGAGAGCACGGTGAGTGGTGTAAGCTCGACCTCGTTGAAACCTTGAGATGAGGATGAGAGTTTTGATGTGAGCGAAAACCAATGGTGGGTGTGACGATCCAGATTGTTTCCCACACCCCTAACTATCTTCCTTTTATCTTATCTATAATTTTCTTTTCTGTGGACTTTACCTTAGCTCCGTCCACCCAATACACGCAGTCCTTTAGCTCATTTTCTTTATTCTTTATTCCTATTTCTTCATTTTATTCCCCTTAAAACTGACTTGTACTCCACCTTCATGTATTTCCCAATTAACCCTCTTGTATCTCTTTCTTTGTATACTTCCTTTGAACACCTTATTTTTA
The DNA here is from genome assembly GCF_017499595.1 of Psilocybe cubensis. NCBI lineage: Eukaryota > Fungi > Basidiomycota > Agaricomycetes > Agaricales > Agrocybaceae > Psilocybe > Psilocybe cubensis. Next base: position 1,736,498 of record NC_063010.1, on the reverse strand, counting down.
CAGTATAAATGCAGCTATGTAGTAGCTAGAGAACCGGTGTCAAATACAGAGATACAGAGTAATTTAATTTGTCTATTCGACCTCTAAGCTTCATTTTGAATATTTTCCGTGTGCCGCTACGGAACCGCTGTTACTTTCGGAGTCACATTTCTCAATAACGTCACAGCGGGAGCAGGAAAAACTTGTAACTGATGCAAAACCCTTTCTTACAGGCCATAACTAAATAATAGAGGGCAAAAGATAACTCGAAAAGTCGGCTTCGACGCAATTACCTGCCATGCCAATAACCAGTAAAATTTTGCGTGATATTGTGTACTAATGTAATAATTATGTGTGTATCCAAATTACCTACCATGGGCGTGAATGTGTCAAATTTGATGTGTTTCTGGTATTTGACGTCTACGGATGTCGATGAAGGGAATATCGGGACGACGTCTTTTTCCAGGCCGTCTATTTGTATGCCACTACCTTTGACATATACATACACTGCTTTGCAGTATCGTCGCAATTTATCATCGACTTCGTATTTAATATCTTTGACTATTCCTTCTGTTCCATTGACTATCTTATCATCAAATGCTATGTTTTCAGTTATCATTACTTTCATACCAATGAAAAGTGGCAGTTTTCCTAACGCATCGTTTGTTTTTGCTGAAGGGAGTCTCCATAATTTCTGTTGAAAATCATTTGTAACTCTTTTCTTGTAACTCTCGTCTCGTAAATAGTAGATGTGAGGTGATACGTTCAATCTTGATGAGTGATACTTGATTAACTTGACATTTAGAATGTCCCGGACTGCTTTGGTGCCTACAATGATAGGGGCATCCGAAAATAATTTTAGAGTCTTTGGATTTGAAACTTGATTTTGAATTAGTCTTGCGTATATATACTGGTAATCTGCCGAAATAATATAAAATCAATGAAAGATAAACATTCGGCAAAGGCTCACTCGAAGTCTACCAAGGAAATCAGCGTACTCTGCGTCTTTCGAGTGTCTCTGATTTATAACCAACTGTATTACTGTTTGTACTTGTCGCCATAAAAATGTTCCGCTGAGTTGTGAAGCACCGGCAACGTTGCGAGCTTCTGCAAAAGAAGGATTCTTGACTAGTTCATTTGCATACAATGGTTTTTGTAGCGGTGGTTTCAGTTGTGCGCAGTCCCATGAATATTATATTGATTCCTCCGAATGGCTTGTCACTATTGACATTGTCATCTCCTTTTCCTTGTCTAATTCTGATCGACATTTCGCTTAGAAATTTTGCGCTGATCATTGAAATCTCGTTTACAATCAATGTTTTGATGTACTTCCATATTTGAATCAGTTTTACTTTGTTGGGTTTCGATTGTCCGTGGTTTGCTGCCGATGCTATCAGTGAATGTAGCGTTTGCCCTCCGATTAGTACAGCTGCTATTCCGGTTGGTGCTCCTAATAATAGTTCATGTCGCCGCTTTAAACGGTCAAATAACAGAACCAGACATTTTATTAAGTGACATTTACCCGTTCCCCTACCCCTGCAATATGTATCAACAATTGATCTATTAAGGGATAGATTACGAACATTCTATCAGTGTTTCTGGATCTGTATCCTCCAGGTTAAAAGGTCCATTATCAGGATCGCCAATTCTTATTTCGCTGTTCTCCGCCACAATGTTGGGCCCCAGCCTAGAAACCCCGAAAGACTTCTCCGTATTTGCGGCGAGTAGTGGCATGGAAAACGGGCATGTTCTGGCGAGTGAGCCTTTCACATACACTATATGACAAAACAAACTGAAATTGCGAAATGACATGTACCACACGAATCAGGTAAAAAGCAAACAGACCCAGCGATACTTTATAATTGTCCGCCATGTAAACGTTTCTATCTAAGTTCTGTCTCGTGATTTATCACGGGAAGTTTCGAAAATACCTCCCTTATGTCAGCAAACATATGATAGGCCCCTAGGGTTTCTCACGAATTTGACCGTACCGCAGGCCAAACTTTGTCCTGATCTCGCGGATTTGAGGCCAGAATTGCGGAGTATTTGTCCAGGAAACTCTTTACTATCGTATGTACGTCTAAAGGTTGTTTATCCATCCTGTTTGGTATGTTACAACTTGGCACTACCAAATAAAGAACTGGGAGTCGATTCTAAACGTTGAAAGTCGGGTTGCTTTCAATTCGTATTCAACTTGTACTTCGATTCGGTTCCTCCACCCTTAGTTCTGACTCCACCATGCGTAACCGTGATAATAACAATACCATTGTTGTAGTATTATGTTTCACGACACAATAACCAACTAAAACGAATCGACTCTGGTTAAAATGGTCAGATCGTATACGAAATACAATTAGTTTCAAAACAAGACATTTTCAAGAAAGATCTAAGGTCTGAGTGCCAAATTGGCCGTCCAAAATAGTCTCTTCTACAGTCGGGGGTGTATGCCAACGCCATCTCTTCAACAAAAAAGCCGGCCTTTAGTTCACCAAGTACGATAGGGTTAAGATCATCATCGACCTGGGGAACACGTTAACAAAAATCTTCGAATCTCATGGAAGAATAAATACTTTGTTACTCGTACCGTACATTGGCTTGTATCCTAAGGATACAATAAGGGCATCTGTTTTGTATTCTATATACCGGTTCATATCGCTTTCTAGAATATCTACATTGAGCATATTGAGTAAAGCTAAAGCATTCAACATTATACTCAGACACTGATGACAGCACACAACACATACCATTACCGAAACCCTTTTCAATGTTTACAATAACCCCAACAAATTCGTAAACAAAACCGGCCAATGGACGTCTCTTTAGGTGGTAAAAAAGTAGCGACACAAAATCTATGTGACATTCCCGATCGTTTAAAATTCGAGTGTAAGTAGACATCATAGCCGGCAGATAATCCTTGGAAGAAAACCATTGTAGAATTCGAGACAGAGAAATACCAAAGACTCCTTGAATAAAGATGACGATGAGCAACCGCTCCGAAAAAGGATATACCGAAGGCATCAACCACATGTCCACAAATTTCTTCTTGTGATGCAATAGTCCCCAATCATCAGTACAACCTTCCATTCGGAGCCTGGTAAGGCCATGCGTAATTTTGGCCATCGCCTCTTTATGAACGTTCTCGCTATTAAAACATAATGAACGACTGAGGAAAAAGAACACAAATCATAATGAGAGCCACTCACTTAACCGACTAGAAACCGAAAAAAAAACAATGCGCTTCGGGTACTGTGATTTCCTTGGAAAGTATATCCAATATTCTCGTGTGCATTCCATGGGAAGCTATAGAGTTCTTGAAGAAAACAACCCCAACATATCGCTGTGCGGGTGACAAGCACTGCTTCCACTCTTTGTAATCTGATGATAAACCAGTGTATTGAGCTTCCCATAGTGTCGTAATGGCATGTTTATAAGCTCTCCAAATCTGCAAAGGCAAGAAAAGGAATATCACTCAATCATGAAGGGAAATAAATAAATTATAGCACATACGTACCGTTGTATAGCGGATGGGAAATATAACAAACCGCCGGGGGTCCTTGACGAGTAACCACTCCTATGCATCAAGAACGAGGATTTTTGCAGAAGAGTACATATCAGTGTCTGGGGGAATATCGGCAAGGAAATAAACAAGAAACAACCAATGTACCAACCAATATTCACTGTAACGGTAGGCATGTAACGTCGTGTATACCTTTACTTGCCTACGTTTATACTTAAATCTACAATTCGCGCGATAATGTATCAAATACACAACATACAAACAAGATTAGTCAGCGCCGTTAAACCACACTGCCCGCCGCTGCGCCGCCCAGACATATATCACGCAATCGATATTACTACTTAGTAAAGATGTATCGGTAAGCACGTACAAATTTGGCATCAACAACGCGATTACGCGGATACCATGACGATATATCCAAAATAACGACGTCTTACCGAATAAAACATAAACACTTCAGTGATTGATAACCACATTAACATTACTGCATAGATCTATTCAACAGCCACTTAGAAAAATCTTACCATCAAAGTCGAGCGTAATGAATCCATAATGAAAGCGATGTTTCTTGGGTACAAAATGGACTGGACGATGAGATATATATTTCCTACGAAAGTAGAAATAGTGGATGAACAGTGCAGTAGCGGCAATGGCTGGTGATGCCTCTGTTAATGACGTGGTACAAAAGGGGCGAGCAGCCTATGCCAATCGCCAAGCAGCCATGTGGGGTGACTTGGCGAGGCGAACAGATTACCTATTTCGTATAACTGGTTAGTATCATTTAATGCGGAGATACTGGGAATACAGTCTCCTAATGTGCTTGCCACATTATACGACGTAGATCGCCAATCCTCGCCGGAAATCTACGCACTTCGCCTGAACCCTTCGGCAGATGATTTAGGAGAACTTTTCAAGGACATTCTACCACCCTCAGGCCTCTCCCCAATCCTGATATTACTACAACGCAGCCTTCTAATGTACGTTAAACGCGGGACGATGATGTAACGCTCCAAATTAACGTGGATCGCCAATCCTCGCCGGAAATCTACGCACTTCGCCTTAATCCTTCGCGCCCCCCCCCCCCCCCCCCCCCGGGCCCTCGTGCCCCAATCCTGATATTACTGGAACACGGCCTTCTAATGTGCCTGCAACATTGTACGAGGAAATCACACCCTAAGTCGACGTAATTCGCCAATCCTCGCCGGAAATCTACGCGCCTCGCCTTAATCCTTCACCAGATGAGTTAGGAGATCTTTTCAGGAACATTTCTCCACTTTCAGGTCCACTTCCAAATGTCGAGTATACTGGAACTCATTCTTTGCAAGAGTGTACAATACTGTTCGAGGAGACGACGCCTAAATGCTACCGATGAAAACTCAATGTTTCCCTTGATGTCGTTGCGTATCCTTGCTAGGGGGGGGGGGGGGGTGCTTTGATATATCTGAGAAAAATTAACCAGTATAACTACCGCACAAGTCCAACTTGTGAAATGGGCGGACCGACCAGATATGTTTTTTGACACAGGCTCTTTTCTCTCCAATTTGAACCCTTATCGGGGAGTTCTAGGGCTCAACTGTCCTGGTCGCAGAGCTACCCCCTTGTCGAACGTTATCTCACATACCCTGGACGCTTTTCTGGTTTCGCCTGAAAAAAATATACCATTCGATGTACATATGCTTCTATACACAACTACGATACCATTCAGCGTTATATTCGTCGTTTAAAGGCAGTTCTATTGTTTGATTCAAGTTTTACTTTCCTTTCGAATATCCATCGTCATCCCCTTTTCTTTTAATTGTTGAATATGTGTTCTGATATTGTATCTGCTCCTGTATTTGTTGAAATCGTTGTTGGTACCGCAGTCCCTGTTGATGAATGTAGTAATAAATTTGGTTATCGGCTGTATATCCGTTATCGGGATTGGACTAGCGATGTCAGGGAATTGTAGATGGTTTTTGGTTGTTTTCCAGTCGTGACGACGATACATCATGTCTACCACGTCTGTTGGATTGAACGCGATCAGAGCATCAGTACATGTAAAATTTTGAAGGTTTTGTAACAGGTATGTCGTAAATGAACATCCCAGCGGAGCGAGCGCTTTTATGAGTAGATCACTGACAATGAAATCAGGACGTTGTAGATTGAATGTGATCAGGGATGTCAACGGCATTAGAATGACAATCAACTCGAACTCTGTGATGTTGGCGTTGCTGAGCGTGAACTCCCGGAGCGTTTTGATACCTTTGGCACGGTTTTCCAAATTTACCAGGGCTATGCACCAAGTAGAATCTCCAGGTGAGTCCAGTTCTATAGCAAGGCTAATCAATGCCGGGGTTGTGATAGACGCCAGAATTATTGCTAGACTTGATGAATCGCCAGTTATTTGAAGGCACGTCAACCATTGTAAATCGATATCCGGTTTTTTCGCGTGTACATCAGTAGACCTGAAAATTCCTTTCGATATAAGTCGAATACGAAGGGTTCTGAGATGCGTTAGGAGATGGATGTCCTCCATCACTTCATTGACGGTAAACACTCCCCATTCAAACTCGTGGATGTTTGCCCAGTAAATTCCTAATAAATCTATGCTCGTGCCCGGCGATAACGATAGTTTTTGTAACGATTTTGCATGGGAAAAATATAGTTGGCTGGATACGTGGATATTGCTGGGCCATAATTGTATAAACTCGTCACAATAGAATGATGCTAGGCGATCGCTTGATTGTAGAAGAAGGTCGTAAAATGTAATGGGGAGTTTTAATTGCACGCGGTCTTTCGAGTAAATGTGGATATCCAGAGGCAGTATCGTGCCAGACCGGAGCAACCAGTCACGTAATAGACACTCCATCGTATTGAATGTTTTGGGCGATAAAGGTACCGACACCTTCGTCCAAAATAAAGGGATACCGTGGATTGTTCTGCGCCATTTTGCACAAATAGACGACAGATAGATATTACCCGGTTTTCGATATCCAGGTGGTAAATGCGAATAATCGTCCATTGCAATCTCCATGATTAAGTTCGTCACATCATCATTGAGTGTGTATAAGGGTTTGCCGGTATTACGACTGTAATACGGTACATCCTCGGACTGTTATGAGAAACACGATAATCAGCTCTTGTGTATGTCGATATTCTTCAAATTTTAATGGACAATACATATTCCAATAGTAAACTAACTCAAATGCAAATTAAAAGAATACATACCTCGTACGTTAGCGATGTGGTTTTGCATGCTACGGTTATATACTTGGATATGTATGCTGATGGCCGTTGGTGTTCTTGTTCCTGGTTAAATTGACCATATTCATCTTTGATGTGATATGACGAGAATTTTGAAATGGGTTTGCTAGCAGGGTTATCCATTGCAGGAATCTGGCAGGAATATACTAAAGTATAGGGAGACAAGGAATGTGTAGATCGAGCGTAACTCCTGTACTGACAAATAGTACAACTTGGTATTTCCGATGGAGGGTGGGTATGCGCCTCGCCTACTGATTTTTCTCTCCCTCGTTTGAATGACTTACGTCGCCAAACTCTTTTTTGGATCAATAGGCCTAAAGCCTAACGCCAGTTTCTTTTTTGTCATTATTCGGTTGCGATCAAACGATATGGAGCTACTTCCTGTGAGTGTGTTTGCTTATAGATACGGTATAATGTTAATTGGAATGCAAGTTTCTTATTGTATAGTATTCTTTTCTAGAACGAAATATAGAAGGAGACGAGCAGTAGGGCTACCGGAGCTTACATAATGCACTTGATATTTTACTATACATTAGTCTATATATATATTCTTCTGCATTTGGAAAGTATATTTCCCTTTTGGAAAATGTAGAACAAAATATACATTGTATTACCTCTGAATGTGCTATACTAGTTTTAAATCATAGTAAATACTTCAAACTGCTAAAAACAATTGATAGAACTTTTATTACTATTTTTTTTCTATTATTAAATTATTAAATAGAAATAATATTAATTAGTTTATTTGTTAAAATTCAAAGTAACAAGCTGAGTGATGATTATAATGTAAGCCGAATAGAATGTGATACTCTTATACATTTTTTAGCATTACATTTTTTAGTATACTTTTCTGTCAAGTTTAATATAAAATCCGATGCTTCGCGGAGCAAACATAATCACAATTATATCATAAAACACGTGTTTTACTTAAATTAAGATTTTAACAATATTCAGCAAACCAGATTATGGGAAAAAATGTTGTTGCTGCTTTGTGTAAGCCTCGTTCTGGGGTGCATCACATTTTAGCTATATACTATTGCATATTGAGCAATCACGTTAGTTTTTACTACTCGCTTCGATGTATTTATTCTTATTCTGTTAATTGACTTTTTTGCATTCTATAATTCAAAACAGAAATAGAAAAGATGTACTTCTCTTAGGGTTTGAAGTTTGTTTAAATAAAAATGTCACAATGAAAGCATCAAGTCTTCCTAGTATATGATAAAAATAGATATGGATATAATGTCATATAATATTTGATTAATAATAGTATTGAACTGAAAATAACATATTCTTTGGCTAAATTCAATAAGCCTTTATTGGCAGGCATAAGACCTATTATATATATATCAAAATATCCTTATATATAGCAACTCTGATCCGTTTGAAAGAAAGTAAGACGGTTTCGCTCTCCGATCATATATTTAAATTCCGACAGAGTTTACAATCTCCGATTGTATTTATTGTCTCCGACACAAACTGTCGTCTTTTAAACAAACTTCAAATCTCCGATATAATATTGTATCTCCGAATGAATATACTACTGGGCTTCAGTATCCGCTGGCAGTGCGTTATTGATATGTTTTTTCACACAATTACCGACATATATAGTGCCCGTTACACAAGATATTTATCGTATGTTAATTTCTCATGTTATATTATTGTAATAAAGATTTTACCATGAATCATTCAAAGAGATCGATACTGATTCCTTGAGTCGTGAAAGTTCTAAATTACTGAAGGCGCAGGAGAAGTCACTCCAATGGCTATGGTAACACTATGTATGGTTATATAGCTTGCTCTGTATACAGTATAGAAAAGTGTGGATGAAATCAGTAATGATCTACAGGTACTGTGTATCATGACAGTCTCGTTGCATGGAGATACACAGATCGTTCACTATTACCGGTATTCGGATCCCGTATCAGCTCTCGCAACACCGAGACATTGAGAGTCTTGATTTGTATTGTATGTATTATGTTCACTTCCAGCCTATGAAGCAAGTCGATCAAAGTCGAATAGAGACAGAAGATTCAGACAGATGGGCTACAATATAATTTTAGTCCATGATGTACGATTCGTTGAGACGGTTAAACGCGAACGAGAGTAATGAGGTTTTAGCAAAAGCTTCTCCCGCGAAGGCATGTGAGATATTACAATGGTGCGACAGCTTTTAAATGAATTCTATGTAATGACTCATACTCACTAGCAGCTCTATGTATCAGCGTCTAATACCACAAGCTCAATGATACCTGGTGCAAGAAGAGTTGCAACAGATTTGTGTCTGTGGTGTCATTGATTGGTAGCGATGCTACGTACAGGGTAGGTTCCTGTATACTATACAATATTATACATTATACATACAACTGTAAGTGACCATGTGAAGGCAATACGTGAGCGTAAGGTCCAAAAAAACGCGGATAGAGTGCACGGTCGGTGCAGGATTAAGAATGGTTACTGTGCCTCGGAGATGACGTGCTGGAGTTGAGAATTACCAAGCTTAAAACAAAGAAGTACCTTTAATCTTCAATAGATTTGTGCATCGAGACAAAAGTATAGGAATACACTCACGATTCGGACAAATCAAGTATAAAACCGGTTAGAACCGGTTATCTTGGACGTCCGTGTGCAGTACTCTTTCCCTGTTGAATAAAAATTCTATAATCTGATCAAACAAGCCACGTTCAAGCACCAGGACCCTCCGAGTACTGTCCACCTTTTTGTTTGATTTTGATTCTCAAATCCTGAAAAATCGACAATGCATGACAAGGCTGTCCAATCAAAAATGTTACCGACAAAGAGATCACTGCGCACGATAACATTGAAACCTTTTCATATCGTCTATGATTATAATACAATAATTTTATCTATGTTGTAGTATTACTCTATTTATGCACGTCTCACAGCCAGCTTCTGTTATACCGAATTTTCTTTCGTCAATCGATAAACCTGTGCGTCAATGTACCTACAATATTATATAAGTATCAGTCTATTAGAAAGATAGAGTGCTTACCGTTCATCATCCACAATGTTCCCTAACGTAGGACATTCGTCATAGATCTTATTCAAAAACACTGTTGTCCCAATCGAATAATTATACTTTAAAGCGGTTTGAGATATGGAGAGATTGACGGTCGACGGAGACCGTTTCGTCTCCAGGGCGTAGATATCCACCAGAAATGCACCGCATGACCCCCCTCCCCTGCCGCCCTTCTAAGGGTGTCGACTCTACCTACACTGTGTTACTACTAATTATTGTCAGTAATACTTCGGGAATAAAGGTTAGATATGATGAAATAGCATTGAATTGTGATATTACTGCGAGTTTGATCTGATCTTTTTCAGACAAGAACTCCCAATTACTGTTTAACAGGCGAGGGTGAGTGGGTTTTTATTGTGGGTATAGAGAGGATGTTTGAAATGTAAATTGGGTGAGATGCGGTTTCACGCGAGAAGTTAGGATGGTAGTCTTCCAGTGCTCTCAAATCTGAGAAAAAATAGACATACCCCTAAAGGAGCTTCCCATGGCCCGTATTTGAGGCTCAACAGGTACCTAACCCGGACAGACCAAAATACCTGGAGTTTATTGAGAATCGTATGCGTGGTCTTGCCGACTCTAACGAACCTACATTCAATCGGGGGGACATCATATGGATGACATTTAAATTGGCTTTCATCGTGAACGGTGAACATTGGTGGTCGGAAATCATTCCCATAGAGTTTGTCAGGGTAGGGAAAATACCAGAGCAGGTGCAAACTAAGGCCGATCATTCGCTTTTTCCTTCCCTTGGCGAGTCATTTCCTTTACTCTCCGCTGGAGACATCGTCGAATTCCAAGACGGTTAGCAAACGACTTCTCTTACGCCCTGTATACTACTGACGCTTGTGATATTATATTAACTAGATATTTCTCCGAGACCCCTTAAACGGGTCAAGTCACACGATTCAGTAAACGACAGGATGAGTTATCGGACGAAGAAGGTTCATAATGAAAAGGAAGGAGATATTCATATGGAAGACGAGTCCGTGGTGGACGACGACTATGTACATATTGAAGCTCCTGAACTGACTTCTAAAAATCGGCTCCGGTCAGGTAAAGGAGCGAAGAATGTTAATCGTTTGTGAGAAGTTCGCTATCATTAGCTATACGATAAAATTATGGGATACTTCATTGTTTGTTTAAACACGTGTAATCCGATATGTACTCAGATATATAACTAGATGAGTACCTAGATGTGTATTACATGTACAGTCTCCGTCCGAATTTATTTATTCGTACCAGTCTTAATCGATTGCGTTTTTTTGTAACTGTTCCTTTTGTATGATGAGTCGTTTTATATCAGTGACATCCAGCTGCGATTTTGAACGTTTAATAAGCCAGAAATTATTCGGTACGGTTGCACATTAAATATAGCTCCTTGACATCTACACTAAAACTGTACTTTCAGAAGAATGTCGGAGGTGACGGATGGAGGTGACAAACTTACGGTGAAAGAGTTCCACCAGGTAAGTTTTGATACGCTATTCAAAGCGTTAACATGCGTTGGAGAGGATGGATCAGATCGTATACGAAGTGAGGAATGGTAGTGGAAGTTTTGTGCTAAGAAACACCGAATGACCGAGTTACAGCATATGCTCTCGGTACTTGCTGCCCTTGTTGTATGGACAAAGTTCAGACGCTACTTAGTATTTTGCAACATTGTAACTTTATTTTCTTCAAACCGTCGAGATCCTGGTGTAATATTTGGGGATACCCATCGGATTCGAGTATGTACACAGGCTGATATATGTAATGTCCGCGCAGAATGATAGGTTACGTATAGGGAAAGAGTATCCCGGGTTGGTTCGAGGGGTAGATCGTGTTTGCGGATGAAAGTGAGATAAGAATTCAGAGCGGAACCATATACTTTTTCAATTGACAACTCGACGGCTTCGCCCAGGGCCAACGCTCTTTCGTGATACAACTTTTCCTTGAACCCAGTAGGGCGTTGTGGCTGGTATGGGCGGCGGGAAGAGGCAATTACTGGGTGGATGCTAATGCGCCCATGCCGGTGGTCGAAAGGGAGTGATTGTGAGGCAGGGGTTGAGTGACAGTGCTTTCTCCGGTATGTGGAGTACCCGGAGTTGGATATCCTTGTCAAGAACTAAGTCAACAGAGACTTTCAAGATTTCGTTGAAGGTGGTGTGCAGGCGAGAGAGTTAAAGAAGGCAAGAACTGTTTATTATGGAGACTGAAGTATGGTTAGACACGGAACACGGTGAGACCTGACGACATCAGTCTTACCTCAGGATGCGCGATGTCGATGAGCCGCGGCGAGCAATTGAGGATCCCGATTCTGACACGACTGAGAGCCCAAGGCGGTTAGACGCTTCTAAAAATAACGTGGGTGTTATAGATAGATAATTGTCAAGATGAGCAATGCGAGACGCGCTCGTCCAAGCAAGAACCACGCGTTGTAAAAGTCTTTCGTTCTGGAATGCAAAGAAAAGGCCTAAAAGGAGACATTATGGTCTACACAAATGTGCGACGTGATGAGGAGGACTGACTGAATAGGGTACATTAGAATTTCAGGTATAAATAGAGGAGTAGGTGGATACGAAAAGGACACTGAATAATAGTCATTCACTCTCTATCTCATATCCCGAGAAAGAATTGTTCATTTTCCGAGCTCGGAACCTAGTCATTTTTCTCCGAACCTAAAGTATGTCTTTGTATAATCAGAAATACTCCACCGTTTCATCGTCTCATCGCACAGTTCGTATACAATCTCATCGTTTACATTTGTTATCATTTATCAACCCTTGTCTTTATTATCTATGTTCGTCTTTTCAGACTACGATGCCTACGCTAGTAATACAGGCTTCACATTGAAACTTTGTCTATTTCTAAATCTCTGTCAACACTTTTCCTCTCTTGCTTATCTGTCTGGCGGATGCCTACAGCTTACTCCCATATTTACACCCACACCGTAAACACATACTAACTTACACTATTTAAACAACAGAGACACGGATGATCTTTTTTAACGAAGAGTCTCATCCCGAAGTATGATATAGAAGTGAAATGTTTCTATTAACACATAGAGGTATTTGACCGTCAACGCACTAATTACCAAGAAAGACTATGAATAGGTAAGTGAATACTTCATCACGGATGCACGGTCAAGTTATTACACCGGTGATTCCGAGATTCACCGATAAATGTAAATGATCGTGCGTGTGTAAACTCTGATGTTTTGTGATCAGCAATATCGAATTATATACAACATAACAAAAAACACTCACGTTAAAACCCGTTGTCTTCTGGAAGGTCGATAAAAATCATATCAATTGTTATGCCCATATTCTTCAATGACTGCGCTTTCTTATCCCACTCCTTTGTGTGGCTCGGGGACAGATAACCGTTAAGGGGGGACCATTCTTTACAGTCGTGACTAACCCTGAACAAGGTGATAGGACGGACATCCGTGATCTTGTACTCTTGAGCGTTGGGAGCGAAAGCCCTGTTCTCCCAAAGTGCGAGTCGATGAACCAAAGTCGCGAACAAAGCGTTTGGTGTGAAGGATATTATAGCCCTGTAACATTCAAAGTCTTCGAGGCACGGGAGCAGACATCTCCCTCCGAATGCGAATGAAGGATCCAGAGAGGACACAAAGTAATCACTGAGGAGAAACTGTGGGCGATAAAATTTAAGGACTCGCATTGAGCATAGCCCTCTGAGGATCTCAACGACGTCATGTTCGCTGGTATCGATATCCGAAAACGTGCAGTGGGTCAGAGACTGGAACCAAGACGATCTTATCTTCATGTCTAATAAGGAATTAACCCAACGTGAATCTCCGTCTGGAACTAGAGTAATGCATAGGATCGTTATGTTAGGCGCAGTAATCGCATTGAGGACAGTCTGTAGATTCGTGGAATCGCCTTCGACAGCGAAGATTCCGAGATGGTTTAATATACAAGATTTTGCTTTGCCGAATTTTCGTTGTTCGTTATCGTCGAAGACCAGTTCCATGTCGTAGATATCCCGGAGCTCCCCGAGGAACACTTCGACATCCTTTACTGTGGTTTGGTACCAAGCAAGATCGCGCAGATGTTTCCAGTTGAACGTGGGGGTAGTAATGGAAGAATTTGAAATGTATACATAACGGAGATTTTTGGCCGGTCTGAAGTCGATACGATCGTGCAGATACAGGTCGAATGAGACGGTATGGAGAAGCGGGAATGGATCCGAGGATTGTGCTGTGGAAAAGAAAGACGACCAGATAGAACCAACGTCGTCACAAGAAAACTTTTCCCATTGCCTATGGGTACCAAGAATAAGTGATTTGAAAGTGGAAGGTAAATCAACGGCGACATCTGTGGTAGAGATACTGATGTCCAGAGAAATGTTCGTTGAAGCGCATTGAATCCAGTCCGCGAATAGCTCTTCCATTATCCTTAAGTTTTTTACCGATAACCTGAGTGTGATAAATCCCCAGTACATTGGACGTGCTCGTACGAAGTTTCTCCACTGGCTGCATACAGCGCCAATGGTAATCGGAGGAGGGGTATTAATCCCATCGGTACCCGCCCCACTGTCTGCATAAAACATACGGAGGATAATGTCCACTACATCAGTATCCAGGTCATTGAAGGTGATTTGCATGCGGTTGTTTTGTTCTGAATGGTGGCGAAGACGACGGAAGAGATTTCGAGAGTGGTATCGTTTTTTTGTTGACAAACGAAATACAGCATGGTCCACGATGGAATAGAAAAATCTTCGGCCTGGAACCATAGAACGAAAATGACGCCCTGATCGATGAAGACGAAGCGAGTTAACGGCAGGCATCTTAAAGACGGTTAAAAATTATATGACAGGGAAAAGTCAGTGATACAAGAATTTTCAAGAAAAGCAAAAGTAGTTACGGTGCTATACTGTCCTGAAAAAGTGGAAAGGAGACAGATGGACAGAGTCGACCGTCGATTGCCATGTTTGATTACTTATGTGTAGTAGACAGACGCACACGACGTTGATCTAAACGGGTACACTTCATAATCTTCGATTGAAATTTGGTCCAAAGCCGATTGAACCCTCAATCAACTTTTAGATTCGGACACTCGCTTGGGACTTTATGTTTGTTCGCGTTACGACTGGTAGTGTGGGACCGAACATACAAATAACCCTATATAAAGGGTACATACGTCTTTCGTTTTGAATAAAGAAGCGAGGAGACAGTAGTCAAAATTGGGTTGAATTGAACACATGTCGCGATGCTTATTGATTCATGGTCATAAGGAATCTCCGATTCTGTATACATTGATAAGTATTTAGAATTGATTCGGAGTCTAAATGTTATCTGGCGACAACTGTTATACAAGTATAACTCTATCGGCCCGAATATCCTAACGGATCAGCGATGCCGATTTTCTCTCAGCTCCAGATGTTTGGGAGAGTTCCGGCGGAGAATGGAAGCGGGGTCAAAAATTCTAACGAAAACCGCTGCATGATCGCTTTCCTATGTGAGGGGAAGTGGCCGATGTGATAAAAATGGGATATTTGGGGCCACAAAGGCGCGAAGCGTTCCCAGCTGATCATAGATTGGTCAGAATTTATCTCCCACTGGGATATGCAATGTGCTTCATCGACGACGATTGCATAAATCTTCTCGGTAAAATTTGCAGAACTAAGAAGCTGCCTAAATAGATTATGCCCGGGCACAGGAAATTTACCTTGCAGGGGAAGCGAGGGAAGTGCAAGGGAAGTGCAGTGCGGGAAGTGCGGGCAGTGCGACGTGCGCGAGTGGCTGAGGGACGTGCGGAAGTGGCTGAGGGACGTGCATGTGCGTGCGTGGGTTCGAACCAAGTTCGAACCATGGTTGAGGCAGGTCGGGGTGATGTAGCGTGGGATAAATTGACTTCAAATAAACTCGTGTCGTCTTTCTTGGTTGTTACTATTCCTCTTTATTGAACGAGGCTTATACCACGAAATAAAGTCATATTGTGATAGATAGTAGTGTAAATAATTGAATAGAAGTAAATTTATAAGTTATTTAATGCATGATTGTGTGTTAAGCCAACAATTGAAGCCCGGGCTAGTTTGCAATTGGTGTGCAGCTATCCTTGTATGAATAAAATATTAAACCACATACCACGATTTCACTGTCATCCCCTTCTAGATCACCAAAATTGAAGTATTCTGGAAATCCGCCGTATGGATTTCACCCATCTTGATGTGGTCCCACATTGAGTCCCCACTGGTAGTGTCCTGCGATCACGGCACGCCCCGAAACTTCAAAAACTTCTTCAAAAAGCTGTAGGCAGTCTCTATCAACATTGATTTTGTTCTTGGAGGTGGGTTGTTCCTAAAATTGAGCTTACCGTGCTTCTTTGATAAGACGGTCATCAGAAAGGTCTGTAAACCTTGGATTTTGCTTGAGGCGATGAGCAATATAAAAAGTGAACACATGGGCGAGAGGTGGAAAGGATACCCATTTAATTTGCTTTTTAATGTCGTTGTTGGCAATTTTGCATTCAAACTAGTTCGAAATCTGGGTGCGTTCAACAATTTTCAGTTGACCAGTAAATGGACAAAACGGAAGCATGTGGTTTACGAACGTGGATTTGCGGAGGCATATAAGGCATAACTGATCGCAAACACTAAAAATAACTATGAGTTGCGTCTAACAGGAATAATATGCCTTTACACTGGAATTTGAGTCGGAAGTGCAGGGAAGTGCAGGGAAGTGCAGGGAAGTGCATGGGAAGTGCGCTGGACGTGTATAGGTATAATTTTCCATTGGGAAGTGCAAGGGAAGTGCAGGGAAGTGCAGGGAAGTGCAGGGGAAGTGCAGGGGAAGTGCAAGTGTCACGCTGAAGTTAATGACCATTTATGAATGGATAGACCCTTAGAAAAGTTGAGATTGAACAAACTTACGATAAGCGCCCATGGTATGTGGCACATGGTATACCCGTTGGGTCAGCCTTAAGCCTTTATTACCACATCAAAAGTTGCATATCTTGAGTGGTTCTATGTGCTTTCACATGAAAATGGTACATGGTACCCATTATAGATTAACCCAGTTATACTTTAGAAGGACTATAGTATTAGATATATTGACCGACCGAGTGACAAAATTGGGCTTTTGACGTTGGCGTATAGTCAAAGGTGTATGTCACATGTGACACTCTACTATCGAAATAAAAATTGTGTTAATTTTTGTTCATACAACACGTCGCACAGTATTTCAGAGGAAAAAACATACGGTACGACTTTTAGATACATCAAACACTCCGAAAAACTGATGTTTTTGACAATATTTAATAAGTACTACCGCGCACTTCCCCTGCACGTCCCCCGCACTTCCCTCGCTTCCCTCGCTTACCCTGCAAGGTAAATTCTGTATGCCCGATTATGCTCTAAACACATTTCTGGGTTTTATTTTTATTTTTTTTTTATTTTATTTTACTTTTTTTTTTTTTTTTTGAGTCTTGATTAGACGAAACATGTTTGGCTAACAGGTTTCCGACAGATGGTACATCAACCGATGGAAATGATCATATATATGGAAATTACAATGTTATGATATATACACAATACGAACTAGTAACGAGGCTTTTTGGAAGGATGGGATCGTTCGAATTCTAACGAGAGTGAGCGTCACAACGTAAACAAGGCTTTACGGACCACTTACTTGTGTTTTCAACCCTCTCCAACTTGACTTTGAGACCATTGGTGTATATCATATCTCTCATACTTGCACCGAGACGCATGAGCTCCTTTGGTGTCCCTAGATTATAGCATAGTCAGTGCCTGGTAGACATTGGGCGATGGTTCACTCACTTAATTGATCCGAGTATTCGTTGGTATTGTTACACTCAACAAGGCAAATCACAGCTAGTTTAAGCATTGGCCGGGCTGGTATAGATGGTACACTTTGTCCGATTTCGTCGTTAATGAGTTTGTTGAGTTCACCATTACAAGCGCCCAGTACCTGGACTTTGAGGAGAGCTTCGGTACAAAAAGGGGCACCGTGTACTCCGTTGCTAGTCGCCTCCTGGGTGTATGACATGATTGTACGGGCATAATGGCGAATCATCATGTTATGAAATTGTTTTGCTGATGCTTTGGACCGCCTTTCCTGATTATCGCCATACGAATTGAGGTAATGAATCAATTTTGTGCGTTTGCACAGCCAATCTAGGATAACTATGGCTTGACCGCGAGCGAACATGCAAGCCTTACGCTGTTCGTCGTTCAGAGCATTAACATCCCACATGATCCATTGAGTAAGTTGCTGCGGAGTTTTGGGACTCTGTATTTGGTCGGGGTTGCGATAAGTATCGTAATCGAGAACGTTCGCGAATAGCATGTAAATGCATAAAGCCAGCATGTTCGTATATCCAGTCTGTGTATCACATAGTGGGATATGACCTTCATGTACATCTGTAGGCAGATTAAAGACAAAAAGGATATATATTGTAAGATATGAAAAAAGAACCATACCAGTCGGGTCCCTGTCACCTTCAATTAACGTCTTATAGAACCAATTCATGATCTGCTGCAAGAAGAACCGGGCCGTCGGTCGATTAGTGTTTGCTGCTTTATCTCCGGCAACGAAATTGTGAATGATTCCTGTCAGTGTGTTTTCTAGACAAGCAGAAGAGTAGAAGTGACCCCCTAGACAGATACTAGGGGAGATGGAATATATTATATACAGAGTGTTTGCTCTCATGAATCTGTTTCGGGTGCGTAGCGTTAATAATCAAACCCTCGAGGCTATAACCAATAGATAATGTGTTCAATAATACTCACAGCTCTGATTGGGGATCAAGTACTATAGCTTCATATATCCAGTCGGTATGATGTTCTGGTGCGTCATAATCTAGAAAGTCTCCCAAAAACAATCGTTGGTTGGAAGGAAGATCACGGTCGGGGTGCCTGGGTCGCATTGTAATGCACAGATTGAGTCCATGTGTAGGCTTAATGACAGTGCAGAACCCATTAGGACTGATACGTGCTTCTGAAAACGCGCCTTCTGTGGATACTAAACCCCATGATATATCACCAAAAGGCGGTGGAGTTTTGTACTTCCAGCTACCTGCTGTAGCACGCAGAGCATGTCCATCAGTGCTCAAATCGAAGGAATTAGCACCTGAAAATGGTAACGGGATGTTATGAGTATTCAGAATTTTGCCATGGTGATCCGGTGTTCGCGCTGCCTGAACAACCTGAAGGAGTGTTCCGCGTTTGATCCTGTCAGTACGGTGAGACGAATCCACGGACAGATCTACAGACGATTAACGGAAAAGAAATCAGACACATGACAGCTCGACTTACCCTCGATCGATCGAGCAGACGTGATATCCCCTATATCGTGTCTTACGCTACGGTAAAAGAGGTTCGGGTCAGGATCCACGAAAGACGTATTGCGAAATATAACAATGTTTCGTTCAGCGAAGTCATCTAGGCTCGGTTGGGGATGCCGATGATCACGATAATTGATTACCATAAAACACGATTCATCTGGGCGTGCTATATGCATTGGAAGTCCGTCAATGTAGTCAGCTTCGACCATAGCCAAGAATCTATGAATATTATCCAATTCGTCTTGACTCTGGAGTGGTATAAATTAAATATGAAATGAGAAAATGTATGATGTCAACAACTTACATGAGCGACTGGTCGAAAAGTTTTTTGGGTACCGATTGCATTGAAACAAACCCACTCCACTGTGCTCCAGAACTTCTTTGGTGTGCTGACAACATCAAGGTCGATTTTGGAATCAAATAAATCAACGTCGATGTAGTCGTTTTCGTCATTATCAGATGGACCACCTGATGAGTCCACTTCAGACGGCGAGATATTGACAGGTTTCCTGTTGCGTTTCTTTTTATTCTTTCTTTGATTAGCCTTTGGTGTCGTGGCTTTACCCGATGTTTGAGTATGTGATGATACGGGTATGTCCTTCGACGCGATGACTTCGTTTGGCGAATGGTCTTTTTGTCCCTCGTTTTGCTCTTGATCTTGAACCACCTCTGACCCCCGGTCTTCCGATATACCCGATGGTTTGTCATGATCGAGACATCCTCCAACTCCGTGCTTAACTACGTTGGCCATTGAAGTTTCTGTCGCATCGGCTTTTGAACCCGAACCATCCTCCATGTCGACGTCATTGTCGTTTCGATTCAGTTCGTCTGTCGAGATCCCATGAGTCTGTTTGTCGACGCTGTCGTTATCGCCATTATCCAGGGGCAGCTGTAAGGGCCGTGAAGTACATGATGTATCTGTCAGACTCGGCTTGTCGATGACCATGGACATGTCGACTGGTTGTTGATCAGCCAGTGTATCGTCTTTCTCCACCTCAGGCTGTGTAATTCTTTCTATTGTCCTTGAATCCATGTCGCGATCGATGTATAGTTCGTCTGTCGGGAAGGGTTTCTCAGCAGTCACGGTTGGACGTTGACCCCCTGTCGCATCGTCCCTCTCCTCTTCATGCTGTGTATTCCTTTCACTTGTTTCCGAATCCAGTCTAGGATCGATGTGTAGGCCGTTTGCCAGCGAAGTCTTGTTGACGGATACGGACATATTGTTTAGATATTGAGCTGCGGATGCGTTGTCGCTCTTCTTCTCATACTGAATTATACTGTATGTTTTTTCCGTTATTTCAGAGTTTGTTGCATGATCGAAGGGTTTGTGGGTGGCCGTCAACGCGTGGTCTGGAGGTTGAGTGGTCGTCGTTTCATTGTACTCTTTAACTGGAACAAGTACCTCACCTAATTTCCCCGGGTTTACTTCATGGTCGTCATCGCCTTCCGCATCTATATCCGAGTTATGACCAGCACTAGTAAGGTCGCGGGGGTGTATAGGTTGATGCTGGTTTACTTTGAAACGTATAAAACTCGTACACTTTACGTAGACCAGATTCTTTACGTACTAATTGATTCATTGCTCTCTGAATGATGCTCAGTATCATTGGTATTGTTCTGTACCGTAGTATTGGCTGATGCATGTTCAATTTTGAGTCCAACTTGCTCGAGGGAGATTTAACATATATGTGACTTACGTCTGAAAAAGTTATACGCATGATCTTCTGGATTTATTTGCTCGCATTTCACCCAACATTTCGATGAAACAAGTTGTCGCAATTCTGAATATATATCACAATTTTGATTTGCGATAATCCTCCAAATTTCCATTTCTAGTTCCAATAGAGCAGGAGGACGATGATTCCCGAGCGCTTTCGACGCCTACAACAACATCGTTAATCGAATATATATTATGAGATCGCAGATTACACTGACTTTAAGCAATTGTTCCCGATCACATTTCCGGGAATACCACGATGTGTTTGAGAAAAGAAGAATGGGAGATATGAATAGAGCGATATGAAGTGGAATCTTTAAATGTGAGGGTGTAATCTCTGAGAGAAACGATGCGGCATCGGGATGACCGCTTGCACTAGAGTCTGTTTAGTAGCCTGGTTCAGTGAATGGTTTTAGTACTTACTAAAGATTGACAAAAGTACTCGTGTCAGTTGGGATGTCTGGCAGTACTACTTCGTCATCCTTAACACCGCGCATTGCCAACAGGACTTGGTAATGCAATGAGGCACAGTACACATTTCCAACGATTTTCCCTAAAACGCTCTTAAAATGGTTGCGCGCTAGACATAATAAAAGTGTCGCTTCTGGGGATCCATCCTGGGCAAGCTGTGTAGAAGAAGCGTTGCTAATACTAGCCGTCGTCAGTCTCTTGTGGGCTTTAGGTTCTTCTCTGATAATGCGCTTCTTGGCAGCGCGAAGTAGGCTAGGCCAATCCTTCAAATCGTCGATAATCTATCATTACTTTGGTAATTAATAACCCAAACATGTTTGATTTCATTGCGATGTACCTTGAGCCTGGAAAATGTTTCTGTTGTCACACTGCTAACCTGTGGCTCATTCCGAGGTACGGTGATAGATATCGACGGTCCGAAATACTCTGGCTTCAGAGTTATGATATCGAGTAACCGGTATATCGCAAACAAGCTTCCCGTCTGCTCCCATACGGACGAGGTTACGCAGGGCGTCTCTGAGATGATATCACGAAGGCCGGTCGAAGGTAGCCTGTACTGGATAGCTGCTCGCATACCCGATGAAGGAGCATCATATTTGCAAAATATCCAATCCTCGTATCGTCGGAGGAAGTGTATCATCCTCTATGTATGTATGAAAAGTTTTAGTCAGTGATATAAGTAACGAGAAGTGCATATGAGTTCTAAACGAACGTACACATAGTGGATGCGATCCCGTAAACAGTGCTTCCAACTTCTCCCAAAGGATTCGTGTTTCAAATGGGAAATTGGTAACCTCATCAGCATGAGTACGGGCATTCGGTGGCAGGGTCAAATGTTGCACTGGAAAACATGAATTTTTGAGACTTTGTGATTATTGGACACTTACTTTGTTGAGATGTTTCAAATCGACGAGGATTCTCAGAAAATTTGTAATGTTTCACGTCAAATGTGTTGACTAGAACGTGTATACACAACAACGAGTTGTACTACTTTTCCGATGTTACTGTGTTTGGCGTAGAAAATCTCATTAGGATAACACACACGCGACAAAGAGTGAAGAAATCAAAATGTCTTTTTTCTTGTTTTAGATTACTATAGGGCAGGTTCCTTGTCAACAGTCACGGGACGTTCAAAGTACAATGTGACGTCATCGGCTATATCAATTCTTATTCTTATTGCGACTGGTGATAGCAACGCTGGCCGAGCGCAAGGAAAAGTACGTGTCTGAAAAAGACGGAATTGACGATAATTATAAGTATACAATATACTCTTTTTCGATGGCTTTGATGGCCCAAGATTTTCTACTAATACTTTATTTATACTTACTTCAAGTTGTCTTATACGGAGTTTGACGTCTCGTTGTAACTTCGTCCAGTGCATAGAAATACCATTAACAATTGGATAAAGTCGCAGAGTGGATAGATATTGCATGAGTGTTGAATATTAATCTAACATAACACCAATCAAAGAGTTCTCCGAGACTGTTCAGTGTACTAATCCGTGTATACATAATATATGTTCGTGAATGAAGCTATCTATGTCCGGCTATAAGTTTTGATAAATGGGTCAAATGGTATATCAAAGTCCCTCGTTCCATAGCACTGGTTTACCGATTTACATTTTATAGTCGTAGGATGGCCTGACTACAGAAAAATAGCATAGACATTCCGTGAATTACTCAAGTCACGAGGAGCCTCGAAAATCACCCACTTACATCAGCAGACATGTTCGGTTTGATGCGTTCCCAGGACCTATGGCCTTGCTGTAAAGGCTACCCACTGTCTTAATTAAGGATGTTATGACTAGAACTTTGAAATAATTCAATTTGAGTTAAACGCTTTATCTTTCGGTCAGTTTTGTACAGTATCACGGATTATGTAGTGACAATCCAACAAAACATATATTTTTTTATTAGCAGAGAATTTTACTAGGTTTGAACCTGGCGTCATAAAATGATAACAGGTGGGTCCGTGGTGATACTCGGTGTAATCTGCTTCCTTTTCAGTATCCGAGTCGCATCTAAAACAGTTCAATTCACACGGAAGCTACATCGCCTATGGCGTAATATACAACCTACCAAGAATTGTCCTTTAAACGCAACGCGGAAAAACCGTTTTGCAGTTATAAACAACATACTCAGAACTAGAGTGTTTATTAAACTGACATGCCTCGTTGTCTAATTCCATTCTACCTAAAGACAAATATGAACAATTATGGCTCTAGCACCACACCACGATACGTGGTTCTCATTGCACAACGGAATACCTCTGCTTAGAAAAAGAAGTGTGATGCTAATAAGGACTAAGGTGTACTGCGTTATTTAAGTTTTTTTTTTTACCCTCGATTGTGATGAGGTACAACCCCGTAAATGGAGATAATAATGTATGGTGACTCGTGAGAGAAAATGATTCATTAGAAGACGCATACAAGTGTGTTTTACCGTGAGGTCGTCGACACCTACAATAAATATTAATCAACAACAAACGCTGTATCCGATTACTTCCAACTCAATCACTCGTGGATCAATTGTGGATACGCGCACACCTCCCTGTCTACACATTTGTTTGTGTTGCTATACCTCACTTTAACACAGTTACAAAAGTCTATTGTTTGGCATATATATGCATACTATAGCCTCTTACTCAGAAAATCTGTGACCTGTAAAAACTGGACATAACCATCGGTTAGTATTATATTAATTCTCAATTTTGCTGTCAGAAAGATATGCAGATTCGTAAACATTATAGCATCTAACAATAATGTGACTATTGCTAATATAATTCTATCTTATAGAAACATGCATTCATGTAATGCGACCCAACGCACAATAGAAACAATTTTCATCAATCAGCTTAGGAGAATTTGACCTATTATCCATGGAGATATTATGCCTGGATTACTATCGGAGACATTGTTGACAACTACTACCTATGTCATTTTCTGCACTAAGCCATTTAGTTACATGTGTCATGTAAACCAAATAATACCGGTAAACATCCGTTATAATCGTAAATCTAGAAGTATTTAAACAAATCTGTGAAGAACGTCCAATAATATTGGGAAAACCAGCTATAAGCTCCTCTTCAGCGCATCTAAAATCTCTTCTAATGAAGTTACAATCTTGCTTCTTTCTTTCTGCAGAAGACACAGACACCTCCCATGCTTTTACCCAAACAAACCAATCATCATTTACTCTCAATGCCCCGAAAAACGTCTTCAAAAATTTGTTAAACTTATTGAAAGTGGCTAGCAAGTTATCCAAGCAAAAGACGTCCGCCACTGGCATCTGTAACTTGGTCTCAATTCAACAACTGCAAAGTGCTCAAAACTCACTTGAAATTCACAACTTTGTATCACCGTCTACTGCTGGACACACGCACCTTTTTGATCGACATCCTTTCGTTGCTGAGCCGTGGTGGAAAATACAAGAGAACGACTATCTTCATCTAGCAGACGACTCTCTTGTTGTGGAGTTAGGGTCGGGTACAACTAGTAAGTCTGTCTTGTTTTATTGTGGCCCGTTTAAGCGTACTGACAACCTGTTTATCCGATTTTTCTAGAGATTCATCTCGAGTATCTTCGAAATTGATCAATTTTAATCAACAACCACGCATACTTGGCTTTTTGATATTAACTTTACTTGTTATCTTACTTACTTTTCGACATTCCTTTTATGTATGGTAGCACTACAAAACTGTGTACCCTCCACTGTCCTTAAATATCATAAATGTTTAACCACGTCTATTCAACAAAAACAACGGTCTGTAGACTATGAGACCAGGGGAAGCTCTCCACTTGCGGGGCACTGTGGATTCAAGGAGAAAATTTGCATCAAATAAGTCGCGCTTCCAAATTTGGACCAAAGTTTATTCCCGGGAAGGGCATAAGAGCGTTTTGAGTGCCAAAAACAGATACACTAGTATAAAAAAGACTATAAGAAACAGGCTTAGAAAGCTGTAGAATTTTTTTGTGTCTTTTTTTCTCCTTTTGGTTCTGTGGGTGAGAAAGTGACCTACATGGGAAGGTCAGCACGGGGCAGGTTGCGCCGGGAGCTCCCTGACTGTCCGGTTTCACGGATTTGAGACAAAAATTTTGGGTCCGGCGGGTGATGCTTCTAGGGTGGCTTCCCAGGGCCTTAACTATTGAGGGATGACTTGTCAAACTAGTCACTGTCCATGTCATCTTATGAGTCTATACAACATGACCAGAGGGAATGGTTGGGAAGTGTTTCGCACAAGAGCTTCGTGAGAATCACTGGTGCGTATCATGTCCGGAACTGTATGTAGTAACAAACTGTTCATAGTGCCATCACATTCTTGTGTCTTCTCCTATCTGGATTCTGTTACTCTTAGTTACTCTATGTCAAACCCGTTCTTGTTTCTTTTTCGTGTCTTATTACTCTTTTTCACATTGATATGTTGTAACGTCGTGTCTTGTTGTTGTGATTACTTCATCATCCTCTTTTACATTACTACGTTGCTATAACGCCTTGCAATACCATGGTATTGGTTATTCCACAGGTAAAGCACTGGCATAATCGAGGAGAATTAAACTGATTTGATTCAAGTTTTATAGCCTAGTATTCTTCTCAATTTTCCTGTTTGTGGGTCCTGATCCGCGTTTCTGAAATTTAATCATTGGATTGAGATTATATCGTCCACCTCAAATGATATACTAAACATTCAATTTGTGTCTCCTTTGTGTTTATTGACGTCTGGTACAGTAAAGTATTGAAGTCTGAGAATATCTGCTGATCCTAGTCTGTCGCGTGGATCGAGACGGGTCATATTCTCAATTACATCGTGTAGTTTGTCGTCTTCGATTAATCCCTGATGTTCGAAAACGTATTCAGATGTACCCCGTTTTCAATTTTTTTTTTTTTTTTTTTTTTTTTTTTTTTTTGATAAATATACCTTACCCTTAATGAATTGGAATCGTCTCCAATGTCTCTAATCGATTCTGAGATACAAGGGGATGTATCGTGAGGTGCTGGATCAGAGTATCTGAATATGTTACTGTATGATATCCTTATCTGTGTCATGAGACCGCTTGGGAAGGGTCCTAGGATAGCGTCGTATAGAAGGGTCTTGTTGTGCTTATAATGCGATGACCTGGCACAAGGAGGGAAAAGGGATGTGCGGGTGAATATCTCAGTTATTACGCAACCCAACGAGAAGATGTCACTAGGTTTGCCTATCGTCATATCTAGTAAATTTCACGAAATCAGTGAATAATCACGCCTCATAATTATGTATAATTAGCACTATAGACCATTTCCGGTGGTGCGTATTGTTCTGTGAGGTTTGATAGATGTGTCTCCGGAGTAGTGTATCCATAAAACGAAAGTCGTATTTTAGTTGTCACCAGTACTCTCTAGTCGTCGACAATCGACAATGAATTGTAGGTTTGCTTTTGTAGGATACGACTTACTCGTGTATTGAATTGACCGACAAAATCATACCATGCTTCCTCGGTTACATTGCTATTGACGAATTCGATGTTTTCGGGTGTTATGTCTCTGTGTGCGATGCTGTGCGTATGGATGCCTAATGAATCTTTAGTTTGTGAATGGTACATCATTGAGTTCTTAACAACTTTCGATTGCCTGTAACAGTTGGAAGGTGATCTCCTTTTTGTGTCGTTTGGATAAGTAAATCTCCGAGTCTGACAAGATATCCCGCAGTGTTCTTGTCGGTGCCTCGAATACCAGATAATAGTAAATTTTATCACGATAGTCTTCGATTAAACTAGATAATCTAAGAGATATTCAAATTTGTGTGAGATACAGAATATTGTCATGTTCACTTACTTTCCGTTGCTTTCTCCTACGCTTTGGAACCAATGGCATTCGGTGGCCATTCCTATGTCCGAGACTCTGGACCGGCACACTGTTTTAATTATTTTGATCGTTCTGTCCGCATTCTCCTTTGCCTGTACCAGTTGGAATGGTCTGCCTTCCCTTAGTATCTGTTTTACTGTATTTGAATAACACAGTATCAGATTCGATAATACATGTTACATTTCCAGTTGAAATTCGTGGTACTTACACCGACCACATAGAACTTTATTCTGTGTGAACCTGTATTTATCGGTTTTAAGTAGTATATCTCAACGATTCTCTGGTTGCGATACATACCTTGGAGGAGCGTTGACAGTCCATAGTATTTCTGGCATAGATACTCTTTTGTGTAATATGCAAGTCACGATGGGTACATCCTGATGTTATATACTTTCAAAATTGTTTATCGAGCTCAGATGAACACTGATAGGTAATTAATATCGTCCTGATATGATGCTTCAGAGTTCGTAATGCATACGCGACTTTCTTGGCTTTATGCTCGTATGTCACGAAACACTGTAGTAAGTTAGGATGGGATATAGTTCATTTGAACGTATTACATGATAGAGATTAGTTGATATGGAGCTGACATTTAAAAGTGACGTACACTAGAAGTAAACGATATCACAACAGATGTGATATCAGCGTGACAATCCGGTTGGTGACTGAGTCGCAAAAATACACCGAATATCGATGATTGAAAGTACATGTACGATAGTGTATGACCTTACAAAATCTTCGTATAGTGATCTATATAAACACAAATACAGTTATGTAGTACGGTGGTAATTTTGCTTGTGATTTGCCATGCTCTTCTGTTCTGGTAAGGCAGGATTGACTTCACGCTCTAGTGATCGTCCCTTGACTAAATCAAATTTACAAATCTGATGTGCGACTCGTAACATCGGTCACGGGTTGATTTGACATATAGTCATCAAGGTGACGTGTTTAACTGTTGGTGTGACCGATGAAGTAAAAATGTCCTGTGGTTATAATGACAGAAGTTTTCTGGGAAGAAGTATAAATTAACAGTTTTCTGATTATCCTACATTTTCGCGTGGTATGGGCGATACACAATCATCCGGTGGTTCTGAAAGATTCGTGTATGTATTTCAATGTTTATCGTTTATGTATCTGATCTAGTTTTAGATCGGCGAATGTCCAACTGAACGATGTGATAGCAGACAACTGTAAGTTACTGCTTTTTCTGTATAGTGTCGTCGTCACCTGAATTTTTTTACGAGATGTTGCTATTAAGTTAATAAATTCCGGGTCCTCTGGAGAGGTATGGCAATGTGAAAGTAGAAGCTGTGACCGTGTCGTTGCGATCAAAGTTATGTACACTGTTGGTGAGAGTGTACGTGCTGTACGCGCTGCGCACGTCTCTGCGTTGGTAAAAGATTCTTCGTCTCTCGATGCCGGGTAATTTTTACTTTGTCTTTGAGTTGATTGGGTTACTTACTACAAGTCAGTTTTATTTGTGGCTTAACGGATACTGTCATTCACCTTCGTCATCCGTGTCTCGTATTCAATCTGTATGGTATGAACATCAAGGAAACGATAACACGGGAAAGTGTACTTCCCCTCCCCCTGTTCCAAATCAAAGCTATAATGTGGCAGGTCTGTAATGGCATTGCATGTGGGTATTTTCGGTTTTGTGATGAGACTGTTACTCAAGATGTTGATGTTCGTGTATATACAGTTCTACATAATACGTTGGATATAGCGCATACGGATATTAAGCCCGAAAATATAGTTCTTGTCGACGATCAAATGACAGTTGTTACCGATATTAGTCCAGACGGTGCTTTTTATAATAAAGTGCGTTTCCCTTTTTGTTGGTTAGGTCGGCTACCGTGCTTAGATGTGAAGAGCGTCTTGTCTAACATACAGATCAAGATAATCGATCTTGAGGATTCTGTCACAGGCCCTCGTAACATTCATTTTGTTCCTGGTACAATTGGTTATCGTGCACCAGAAGTATATGGTGGTGAGTGCAGTTTTCATGTATAATCCTTACATTCTCAATATTTATATTGCTACAGGTGTTGGCTGGAGCTTCCCTGTGGACGTCTTTGCAATTGGCTGCTTAACATTTGAAATTTTCACTGGTTTGTCATTGTTTCCGAAGACCGATGATATTCGGGAGTATTTTTTCTGTCTGGAGAGGCTTGCGGGGCAATTTACCCCGAGTCAAGCTCAGGATGTTAGCGATATGCACCCTGCAGTATTCCGTACTAAAACCAAGGTTCCGAAGGTCCGTGGTGCTGCGATCAATACCAAAGTTCGCAACAAGTTGTTGCGGCATGTGGCAGACGTCAAATGGTTCAAAGTGTGTTACCTCAAGTGTTAGTATATTGTTATTCGCATTTAATTGTATGTGTCAGAGATCAATCAACCAATCAGACGCGATAGAGTTCATTTCTATGTGTACCGCAGTTGACCCTCACCGCAGACTCACTATCGAGTCAGCTCTCCGTCATCGGTTCTTCGTAAAATTTTATCGCGTTAAGTTGACCTAGACTACTTCCCTGATGTATATAACCTAAATGGTAACATTTCGTTGTCTTCTACAGTATACTCCTGTCTTCTTTTTCTCGTTGTCATTTTTCTGGATTTTTGATACTGTTTGCGTGTCGTGTTAATGAATTCTATGACTTTGGTTGGCTCTCCAGAATTAGTCGATTTATTGGTCTCTACTTGGTTTTTGTCTGGTTCTATTTGCGTTCAATTCTGCGTATGGTTTGGTGTATTACTGTTTTACGTACCTCGCTTTTCTGAATCTGAAACGGTGCTCTGTGGAATCCTTTCTGGTTTATCAAAGACACTACTCGATGACTCGGGATTTATGTACGGTACACGTAAAACGTTTGCGGTAGATTGGATGTATTCCGATCTTCTGGTCGACTTGGTATCAATTCGGTCCTGCACTGTCTTTGTGTTTTCTCCGCCCTCTGGATATTTCTCACATGAGCAGCATGAACGACCTTATATAGTGAAAAACATAAGAAGTTGATCCTGTTTGTGATGTGTTGTACATACGAGCTTTGAAATGGTCACTGAACTGGGATGGAATCGGTAGTATGATGATATCGTTTTCTTCTCGAGGAAAAAGTCTACAGGACGGAATGCATTCGGAGAACATTATGGTTGAAAGTTAGTGTGTCTATTTTTGTATTAGTCTCGCTTAATGTTCACTGGAAAACTTATTATTACTGATCAGACAGACTCTCGTGAGGTCGATGGTCGGCTATGTTGCCGCGACATATTATACCAAAAGAGTTGACCTATGTTACTTTTTTTGATTATAGTTCGGCTGTCGTCGATACGACCCTGACCAAGATTCGAGACTCCGTAGGGAGCGGATTTCAAAGAAAACTTTGAAGACTGCGCCGGGTGTCATATAGTAGCTACGTAGATGGATACTAGCAGTGACATTGACATTGTATTACGAGGCTTTTTCTTTGTATGTCTTTAACGTGAGTAAGTCTTATACTATCGTTTTCACGTAATGACATTCATTCCATTGCTTTGTTAATATTGTGTACGTTTGACTGATATAGTAATATGATCTCGATAATTATGATATATAAAGTTGGTGCACACGTAGAATGAATTCAAAACATTCCTTGTTCGTGGTAGTATTATGTCTGTTCAACACGCTCAAGGCGATATGTACGTCGAACTCCCATTGACTTGTGATCCATGTTTTTTTTTTTTTCTCTCTCTTTTTAATTTTCTTTTGTCGCTCTCTGACTTACGATTCACTTGACTATTATAGTCCCTCATTTCGGCTGTTGGATGAACAAGAACTTCAGGCGCAGCACGAGAGCGATTTTATATTTGTCGCGCAGAGGCGGGCGTTCACTGCCTTTCTAAACTCTTTTGGTAAGAGTGTAACCAAACGACCCGTGAGTTCGTTATATTTTTACTGTTCTTCCAGTTTCCAATTGAATGAATATATAGGTTCGTCTACGCTTCGCGCCTTATTCTGTTGCGTTGAATACATTCCATGGAGATAATCCAAGTAACAATAAACAAGGACGTGATTTCTGTGTACGTTATAGTTATTGTCAGTATAGCGACTCGTTTTATTTACCAATGACTTTTTTTTTCAGGTGTCGTCTACACAATCTAAAAGTGTGAATCCCAATCTATCTCTTCCCTCTGATACAGTATGTTCTTGTGTTAATTATTAGTGTCGATAATTTACAACATTTCATTTCTAGGTTTTTCCTGTATTCAGTAAGGATAATGGGAATGCACGCGACACGTTATCGCAGACTACCAAAATAAACACAAAGCCCGTCCTCGGTTCACTATCGACAGCTTCGAACCCAGAGATCCAATTTTTTACAGCCACATCACCGGAGCTAGAGCACCCCGTAAACAAACAAATACAACTTGTACTTCGATTAAAATGGACATTTTTTCCAATGTTTATATAAATTTAAACACGAAAGTTGCCGAACTATTACGGTTTTGCCATAAATCTGGGTCAGTTATTCATTCTGAGGGTACCTACCTCAACCGTCCCAGAGCACCCAACGAAGAAGGCTTGTGCCGATCTGTCAGTTTCGTTAGTGACATGAGCCACTTACCTTTCGTATCTGAGATGCATTTCAATGGCCCTGTTGATACAGACGTTACCAGAGTCGCCAAAGACCTGGTGATTTTTCAACCAGGTCTTGACGTTGATCCTGGAATGGCTTCAGTCTCGCATTCGCAGTCTTTCATTTTAGATTTTGATAATGGCATTAATAGTCTTTCCATGTAATTTCGGACATTCAAAACAGACTTTTTGTTGTTCTGTACTAGTTTGGGTTACTCTTGAGAGATGATTCGATTTCAATTGGTTATCCTAGTTGAACCTATAAGAAATAACAATAAAAAGTATAGTATTCGTATTCTTGACCATCAAAGAATATTTTCGCATTTCAAATTGAGTCTAAATAGAGAGAAAAAGACAAGAAATTCATCATACACGGTCATCAAATAGTACCATTACCGTACTTTTTTTTTTTTTTTTGCTATAATTTGGTCGGTGTCGATCGACTGATTGACACCCACAGGGAGAGAAATTTCCATATTTGGAAGTACACCTGCTGAGAAGGTATGTCCGGTTTCGCGGATTTGATACCCAAAAATCAACAGAATTCCGGACAAGCCCATAGAGGAGCTCCCCGGGGAGGGGAGAGCTTCAAAGTCAGACTCAAAAATTACGTAAATGATAGACCGTTGTAGATCATTTTCTTTGGTTTTCTCCGAGAATCATTGAATACGGTTTGATCGGTCTGGCGAGCATTTGCGTTTTCTCGTAAATCGAGAGAAGACAGCTAACACGGAGCCAGTAGTCATCTGAGTCCCGAGTCCTTTAGCTAAACTTTGATTTGTATACAGTCTGGTCAATTGAACGAATTTCGAGATGACTCTGATTTTACATAATCTGAGATTGGATGGAACAAAGTATCTAGTTCGTTGGCAGATCTTGCGTAGACTATTCAACGGCATGTTGAAGTATAAGTTACATGATGATTCTGATGGACTTTGTGTATGTATAGTAAACGGTGAGAAATGATGGTTGACGCCGATGCGCTGACAGTATATAACCAAATGGATTATTACTATTGTTTCTTGATGGGCTATCCTGTTCTGTGGCGCACTAAACATATCGGGTTGTATGGCATCTGTGAAAGGCGATGAACGCACCGTGCGAAGGTTCGGATATCCTTCGGTAGACGAGTTTGGAGTGCGGACGTTCCCATATACATAGACATTCCCGTCTACAAATACAATTCTACAGTCATCGGGTACGTCGGTATATTCCAGGGTCACAAGATACGTCTACGGTAAATCAATTGATTGACGACACTTGCTCTGCATTTGATATATTAAGCTCCAGTAAAACGTTTGTACAGTGACATTGTTATGTCTAACAGCAAAAGTCGTGTGGTGTTTGGTGCGTATTTTATTGGAGTGCTCAAATCCTTTTCGTCTCATTTCTCTGTCCGTATTGGTGACCTGTAAGTTGGCAATGTGCCTTTTAACATGACAGAAGAACAAATTGTGATTATTTTCAAGGCTGTTGGTCAGGTTGTAGGATTTAGGTATCGTATTTCGTATTCTTGTTCGGGAGAGGTTACAACTAAACTCTATACACTCTTCTATACAGGCTCGCCTTCGACAGAGACACAGAAAAACCAAAAGGTTATGGCTTTTGTGAATTTGCAGGTACTTCTATCTCGCTTCTTCCTGCCTATCAACACGTATTATGTCTGATCTTTAAGTTTCTCTTTTATTCAT
This sequence comes from Psilocybe cubensis, assembly GCF_017499595.1. NCBI lineage: Eukaryota > Fungi > Basidiomycota > Agaricomycetes > Agaricales > Agrocybaceae > Psilocybe > Psilocybe cubensis. Next base: position 1,703,080 of record NC_063010.1, on the reverse strand, counting down.
TCCTACACTACTTAATGGGATGCGATTATATCAACTCTGTTGTCACGATTGTCTTGTATGTCTCAAATACACCCAAACGCGTGAGTGTCGAATTTCGAATTACTTAACTTACCCAGAATTAACCTCACTCCTCATATCCACGAATTACAACAATGTGCCGCATCCTTTTTCGAATGATACATTCTTCGTGAAACCCAATATATTTCAATGTGTGTACAACGCACTAATCATAACAAAAATCAAATCACGGCTTGTTCTTGGCTCGATTACCTCGAATACTGCGACCGTTATGGTTATGTGTATACCCTATATCCATTGAAATCTCCTTGATGTGAAATCCTTTTACCCGCGCAATCAGTTATACTTTACTGTTATGTGCGTATCAAACTTTAATTCGCGACCCCATCCCGTTGTCCTTGTATATCAACACCGAAACTGCAAACTGCATTGTCTCTGCTTCAATATCTACCACACGTACGCGACACTTGTCTTTTCATGTCAAAGATCACGAGACTGCTCTTTTGGCTGTTCGTAATCTCAATAATACGGACTGCGGAGGTCGTTCATTGCGTGTCGATTTGGCCGATTTGGACCCTCTTCTGGAAGGAAAAACGACTGTTAGAGGCCGTATAATGGATAGGGGTTACACTGGGTCATCCGAATACCGTAGCCGAATGCATTTGGATGCAAATGACGGGGGTAAAGGGCAGTGGAATGACAATGATACATTTTTAGCGAATATCCCACCTGGGATAACCATCCCGAGTGGTGTTTCAGCACTTGACCACATTAAATGGATCGTGGCTGAGTTACCGGAGAGTAAAGTTCGCGAGGCCCTGGCTCAGATGAAGGTGAGCAACGGAATTTGAGTTTCTGTTTTAACGTCATTGTTTGCGGTGTTTTGTATTGATTGGAACCTTTGTCTTTTTCATTTTCAGGCTTTCGTGATCACATATCCTGAAAAAGCTCGAACGCTGCTCATTAGGTACCCACAGCTAGCCTACGCACTTTGCCATTCCCTCGTACTGAATCGATTTGTTGATCCAATTATGATTGAACGTATGCTCGCTTCCTCGCGACGACCCGCTGCGGCTGGTAGTTCTCTAACTCAATCTCCAATCGACCAAGGACCAACAGGTTCAGATAGCCAATACCCACTGTATACGCCATACTCCCCATTGCATGGCCTGCATTATTCCTCAAGTCAGTTGATGCCAACGACACGGGAGCAATCGTCGATTGCCGTAAAACCCCATGCGCATGCCCAATATCTCCTTGAGTTACATAGGATCTGCCACGACCCGTCGTTGTCGCCTTGTACCTCCCCACTTACACTTGTCGAACCTCCGTTAATAAAGCAGCAACAACAGCTTGCGCAAATAGCAACGGCATTTGTGGAGATGGATCCAGAACAACAACGTGTGAGTGTTTGTTTACTGACAGGTTGTCTTATGTTTCCTCATGACTTGTTCCGTTTTACATGCAATTTTCTCTATTCTTTTCAATTACACTGTTGTGGTTGTGAATGGGAATATTATAGGCTATATCGATAGTGTTGGGTATGACTCAGGAACATATCGACAACATACCCGAACCTGCAAAGTCGCAGATTGTGCAGGTGGTACGTTGTGGTCCATATCCCTTTTTTTGAATGGTTCTGAACAAGCCCTCTTTTCCATTAAATTTTAGCGCAGTCACTACTTATCACTGGCGGGGAGAGCGACGTGAGTGTGTAATGTGGCACGACTTGGTTAGATCTATTGTTACCTTCTTTTGTTTTTACCCTCGTCAAGCCTGACGATACAAATGTTTCACTTTCACTGCTGGCGCTCATCAATTTTTACGTCGTAAAAACGATATGTGAAAATGATAATAATATACCGTTCGCCTTTATTTTCGTGCTCGCCAGCCGGCTCGCCCACCTCATCACTTAATATTTTTTATAAAAAAACTATATTATGTATTCATTTTCCTTTCTTACAATAATCTTCGAACCCTTTTATACATTTATCAATATCTTCCTGAATGCGTCTGAGTGCAACCAATGTCTGATGTCCCATTTTGCACTTTTCTATTTCGGCCAGATAAAGCCTATGTGCTGCGTCCTGTTACGAAATGTCAAGCAATTCTTGAAGAGCTATGACATCGGCATGTAGCCCTAATTGCGCCAAATCCTGAGTGCCAATAGCCTTTCAGATATGTCCAATTTTAAAATCTGTATAGAAAAGCGGATGCTTACAGAAGGTTTGGTGGGAGAAGTAAATGTGCCTCCTTTATGGGATGCGGCGGTCTCCATATGTGTGTTTTCTTCCTTTTCAAATGCGAAAGTCAGTACAATAGACACAGGACAAGATGAGTATATAGTACCGATGCCATTGTCCTTTCTAAACCCATCCTTTTTTATGTTCATAGGATTCAAAAGAAAGAAAAAAAAACGATTTATGTCTTCAACCAGATGGCAAGGCACCAAGTACTCTTGACCACCTGGACCACTAATCAACCTATAACCTCTCGGAACTGGCGAAATCAAGATGACACTAGTAGTAAGAGTTTTTTTGAGGAGGCATGTCAACCAGACAATCGACCTTACAAATTGATTGAGCAGTGCAGAGTCAATGCTGATCGAGCATGCCGGCGTCAGCCGCGAGAAAATCATTTTAGCTTGTCAGACATTACAATTCTATCTTTCCGCTACGATACAACCTCAAATCCAAATCCTTCCATAATGTCTGAATCCACTGAGCTCCAATCTATCCATAATCTATCAACGTTCCAGGAGGCGATAAAGATACTTGATCAAAAAATTCGGAAGAGCCTTGTCGATGGTGATGTTGCTAAAGTTATGGATTCGCACTTGGAAACAGCAGTGAGTTATATTCTTTTTACATGTTGACCATACACCGAGACAACAATTTAGAAAGCGGTTGCCACAACCTGCGGTCGCTTCAAGGAGGAAAAAGAAAAGCCCCAGTATAACTTCCTTTTCGCCTTTCTGAGTGCTTATGGACACGCTTTCCGCAAGAGAGAGCATCGCAGCCACGAGTTTCTCGAATACTGCCAAAATCTGCAACGTGAGATCGATGATCCGCACGATGAACCAGTACAGAAGCCCACATTAGAAGGCAAGGATGACCAGCATTCAGAAGTGCACGTTCGCCAAAATGTGGATGGCGAGGGCAGCCGAATTCGCCAAGACTCTGAGGGTCCAAGACGCACGACAAGAAAGTCTCGACACCAAGTCGCCAATAAGCGCTCGCGGTCTAGTAGCGCTGAGAAAACCAAGACAGTCGCAGAGACAATCGTCAACGACAGTGCAAACCATTCCGCACTCATTAGAGAACCGTCACCTCCACTTAAGAAACGTCGAGTGCAACAGGCCAGGCAAGCCAGCCCCGAACTTCCACCACCAAAAACACTTGTATCTATTGAAAACTCAAGCGACAACAATAACGAAGATGGATATGTTCCATCAGATATTCCCTCTAATATCAATCCGCCAGACACTCGTGTTATAGCACCTGCACCCTCGTCGGACACTTCATCTGGAAAACGAATCACACGAGCCATGGCAGCAGTAGCAAAGGGTCCAACGTCTACTGAAAACTTTGGTCGCAAACTTACTCCAGAACCCGCCCCACATTCCAACGTTAAAACGAACATAAAGGTGCAAGGCCGCTCTGAAACAAAGCAGGATCGCACACCTCCTGTTCCAACCAACTATGTCCATCTCCAACCCTGCGCTCAGTGCGCAGATCGCAATATTAATTGCCGTGTCACATATAAAGGGTACTCTTGCTTTTATTGTGGTTCGCATCGGGTTCGCTGTGACAATCGAGGGGATACTATTGTGAGGAGGCTGCCTGAGGCGAACGAAGATATCACAGGTCCTGTTGAAGAAGCTAGAAAACATGGAAAACCATTGCATCGCCAAAAAAGGCCTAAACGCGAAACCGGCTCACCTGAACCAGATGAAAATTGTGGCCATCACGACCCTCAACATCACTCGCCGGCGCTGAGAGATCCAAAGCACAGCAATGGAAAGCAACCTATATCCGAGCAGACCGCAGACCTCAATTCTTCCCAAACCAACCAAGACAAACATCCTATGGGTAAGGTACATTATCAGTTTGTCTACACTGAGGCTAAGATCAAAACAGAGAACGTACTCAAATCATGGGAAGCCATACCAAGGTACACCGCACCACCCAAAGCATCGTCTAGCTCACTTCCTCCCGAGAAATCTGCGAGAGCGGCTAAAGACATTGGTAAGAATTCATCCAGTATTATGCAAATTGTATGCTTACATCTTTGTAGAAGAATTTGCCAGGAATTGGGAAGCATGGGTGGCAGAAGATATGGCGCGAAGTGAAGCTCGTGCTCCAGCAGGCCCACTACCTACACGGCCGACATATATTCGCAATTGGGAAGACAACAAAGCAGATGCAGATAATGAAGCTTACCCTAATGAAGATCGCCTGGCCCGATTAGAGAAGAATATCACTAAGATGAACAAAGTCATGAAGCGAATCGACAAGCAATTGGCTAATCACGACCATGGCTTCGACTATATTGCAGCGAAAATGGCGTTTTCCATGGCTGCTATAGACATGCTCTCAAACAAATTCGAAGTCCTGCATTCCTATCATAGTGATGTCCTTCATAAATTAGTCGGTGTTGAAATAACGATGGAGAACATGCACGATGATACCTACCACAGAGGGGAAGAAGGTCCCTGCCCATTTCGCCGCGGGAGTACAAAGGACCAAGGAATTCAAACTGACTCTCAAACCAAAATTCTTGACAGCAAAGGACTTTTCTCTAAGTCTTCGGGCAAGGTTGGTGATGAAACCGGGATTGGCGAGAACGGTGAAGAGAGCGAGAACGGCGAAGAGGGCGAGAACGGCGAAGAGAACGAGAACGGCGAAGAGGGAGAGAACGGCGAAGAGGGCGAGAACGGCGAAGAGAACGAGAACGGCGAAGAGGGCGAGAACGGCGAAGAGAACGAGAACGGGGAAGAGAACGAGAACGGGGAAGAGAACGAGAACGGCGAAGAGAACGAGAACGGCGAAGAAGGCGAGAAGGGCGGACAGGACGAACAGGGCGAGAAATTTGGTGATAAGGATTCGGATTCCTCGGCGGAGATTGATGCTGATAAGATGCCCTACATTCCTGTTCATTCGCGGGAAAAGTTAGAAGCCAGCCAACACCAGTGGTATGGAGGTACTTCGGATCAACCCATTGACATTGACTTTTGTTTGTAATCTATCTATTATCGTGCAACAAGCAATCGATGTGCTAAGACGCACGGGTGAGCGTTCCTCACCTTTCTACACTAGGATGTCTACTATGTACTAAGTACTAATTGACATTGACTTTGGACAATGTAATCCCGCTTGCCATCACATCTCGCCCAAAGACACTGAACTCGCCAAAGACCAGACTGACGTCGCCACCAACTTGAGAACATCAGATCAAGAAGGGACCTCGCATGCAGAGTCAAATGTGGCTGAGGTTTTTGGCGAAGAGGACGTTTCGTCAAATCTGGAAGCTCGCCACGGCGAAGAACCCACCGATGGCAAGATGAAAGATGAGAATATCACAGCAACACTATCCACAAACAATCTCAGTCTTGTCAAATTCATGCATTCAAATTTCCGCGAACCCCACCCTCACACCACACCTTCAACATACACCAATGATGATCTGGTTCGCCAGGTGGTTTCCAAACCCCAATCCTGTCATCCACTTTCCTTATTTCTCAAATAATCTTCTTCCTTTTCCCAGACGAGCACAGGAAGACGATGACGACGATAGGATAGAGTATTAGACTCTTCAAACGATGAGTGTAAAACATGTAAATTCACCATAATACAACCTTTCTGTTGAATCTACAAAAATTCACTACTAACTATGAGAATTTTACTTTCGGTCCGCTTCCCTTGTACCTGCAGTTTCTCGGTCTCTTTTGCAGCCAGATCGTCTGATGTAAGTGCCTTTTTGTTACTCTTAGCATTAGTGGTGGTGGTTTCCTTTCCATTTCCATTTTTCTTCTTAACTGAAGGCACGTCGACAGAATCGACGTTTGCCAAGTTCTTATCCTATTTCCAGTCGTTCGTCATTGGAATTTGAGAGGCTTCTGCATTGACTATTGCTTTCTCTTTAGATTGGGATGCCGCTTATCCTTCCCTGTAAGAGGCTAGAATCCATGAATAGTTAGTTGATTACACTGCTGGAGGCCATTGATATACGCGAAATAAAAACGAATCAAATACATGTTTTGTATATTAACATCTCGTTTTGTTTTTGACTTTTTTGAGAAATATGCTTCGGAAATCTACAATAGGACAACTTAAACATTAGTGATTTCATTCTTTTCAGTCCAGTCTTTGTCTTCAAGTTAGATGGAGCTATTACAATCTTATAATATACTGGATGCTGCCCCTCCTAAACGACATGTCTGATAAATTCCAACGGAATTGATCACAAGGACTCGTATCTGCCGTGCGTAGCAACGGCTCACCTTACAAGTAGGGTTACAAGAGTTAGGTAGCGTTGCTAGATTTTCTTCGATAGCCAGCTAAGCTTTGAGAACGTACAAGGAGCGGAGAGAAACCAAATTTTCGAGGGTAAATTTCCACTACCGCTTTCACAGACTGCCCGACTACTTATATACTAGTTCTATTTACGAATTTTTATCTACCGGCTTCATGAACAAACAAAACACTGCTACCCGGTTGGTTGTAAGTTGAGTAACTCTTGTGTGATAGATACAAGGACGAGTGTGATAGGTAGATAGTGGAGGAAGATGAAATTGTGGAAAGGTATTGAGAATGAAAATGGACGATAAAACATTGGGATGGAAACGCCAGACAGGGGATGGGTGTGATTTGACTGACAAGCGCGCGGCGTGTTCTCACATGTTTGGCAGGGTTTGGGCGCCAAGGTGCTGGACTTCGTCGTTTTGTGAGTCTTGCATTCTGGGTGATTCATACAACTGCTAAGTCGTTGTTCCGCTCGCAGGAATTTAGCGGTTCCTACAATAAGGTAGATGTTGTCATTGACCCATGCCCGATTTACATACGTGGCAACAAAAGTATACGTCATACAGAATTTACCCAGTGTCTCCCCTTCATCATGAATAAACATACATCAGTCAGTGTCAGATTATGGCTTCCAGTTTGAAATGGTTGCGTGTAATCGCAGCTGGTTGCGCTTGTCCAATTGAATGTGTGTATTAATTTCCCTGAAAGATCTTTAAAGTTGTAATTTTAAACAAAATATCAAAAATACTCACCCAACACATACCTCAATACCAAAAGGTACATTCATCACCCAATGCAATCCCAACCTACTATCAAACACAGTCTCCAACAGACCAACTGTAAATGTCGATCTCTCCTTTGTACCCGAGCCTTTCCGGCGATGGCAATTCCCTCTGCCCACGGAAACTAAAAATAAATTCATTGAATGCGCCGCACTGCACGGTGACAGACAGGTGAGTTTAAAAAAAAGTAACACACATCAGAATGATCAGATATATCGGATCCGAACAGCGATTGAACAGCGTCACAGTCAAATTGGCGGATACAAGAGGGATCGTAAAGTTGAACTTGAACTTTCCCTTGCCCCTCTATCATTCCCCAACAGACAATAAGCCCTCCCATATCTTCCAGAAATGCAAACAATTCAGAGCAAGACAGAGACAGGCCAAGTACAACAGTACTATTCACCACTATGTACAACACACTAACAGTGCATGACATAGGGCGAGCGTCAGCTAAAAGCCATGCTTAACTCAGTATGCTTGAATAATGACCAAGCAGTCTCGGACATCGTCGTTAGTATTTCCAATACTATTCATGCACATTATCCTCATTGCTTCACAGAACGACATCATTAAAATTGGGCAGGATTGCTTAACATTGGATTTGCCACCTTCTCTTCAAGTTGAACAACGGAAATTGTTTCGTCAAACGGTGGGCACGGACTATGTGTTTAATTTGCATGGACCTTTACTTACTACAGTTTTTTTTTTTTTTTTTTTCCTACAGGTATTAAAAGCATACCCCGATATTTTTAACCACTCACTGCAAAATGATCAAAGTGAAAGACTTGATCTTGTGGAGCAATACATAATTGAGAGACTTGAGATGGCGCGCTATAATGTACGGAAGCGTAAAGGGGTGAGTAAATAACGGCCCTTCATCCTTTTTTTACCAACTAAAGGTGTACCCAACCCCCAATTCATTGAAGATGCCCGGACCAGCCCGTAGTAAACTTACCCTTCCTGAAATAGTTCCGTTGGTTTCCACATCGGCGAGTTCCTCAGATTCACGATTAGAGGAGAACGTCAATGGTATGTATGGTAATTTCATCATCCCAACCAGAGTTAACAGTGAGACTTCCAGCCTCATCGTCAGCCAATACCGTATCCCGCCCACCGTCGCGTTATGACTCGAATGAAAATGATGCAATTGCATCCTTTCTCGACTCCTGTTCCCCTTCCATGATACACCTTTTGCAGGACTTTCATGCCTTTGGGATTACAAAGCAAGAAATGATTTACGCTGTTTCTCGATGGACCCCCGACTATATACACGGCTTTTTGCACAGATTCGCCAATTTTTCCCAGACCAAGATGACAGAAATGGAAATCGAGTTATTACAAGCTCATTTCCTTCACTATTTCTAGGGTAAGACCACTTTTCGACTTTCCGAGCATATGCGAACCGAGCAGGGTCAGGCGAACTTGGTGCCTCTCTTTCTCTTACCCAGATTACACGTCTTGTATTTCTCACCGGTCCTACATTTTCTTGAATCAACCATGTTTCGCTTGACAATATCTCTTGTATTATCGGTAATTTACGTAGGCTATGTAACTTACTTAGCTTCTGATTTTGGTTCTTTGCTTTATAAATTCAGCCTGTCTTCTGTTTATCCTTTACTTGTTCAGAATAGTATTCCTTCTCTCTCTCTTTCTACCATCATCTCGAGTTTCTGTTGCTTGTACGTATACTCTACAACATCCCTCTGATACACAGAAATTTACAATTCCATCGAGTGTGTTAGTCTTTTCCAGTGTAACAGTGTGCTGTATGGTAAGACACAAGGAAAGGCCGTACTGTGGTCAGTGGTGCATGTCGATCCGTCGAATAGATGTGTGTATGGTCACACCTCAGCGGGTCCGGAGTATGTGTATCTGGTGTGCACAGGCTACAGCTCAGCGGACCCGGGGAACTGAGCGTCTGGTTTTCGTATTCAGCGGACCCAGGTTTTTCGCCCCGGTGTAAGCTAGTACGCCCATAATGGGGCGAAATGCAGCGAGCACAAAAAAAAAAAAATTAAATACTCTGTACTCTAATACTTCTATTCTATTCTGTCTAATGTTACAGAGGGCAAGAGATAGTTTGGTTAGGGCTTATTTTTGACGTCTTTGCCTCTTGGAAGGGAGCCCATTCAGATGGTTACTACTGCCCAATGAAAGACTTTGATCTTCATGAATATTGCTCGAGGCTGGTGGACGAGACATGACGTTTGAGGTACCTTGCAGTGCTGTGTTAGCACTATTATCCGTCGTTTGAGCGAGCCGTGTAATACCTTGAAACAACGCCCCCAGCTCATTTGGCGAAGCATTATGGCGAGGTGAATGGTTATTGGGTTGGTTAGTATTTTGCCAAAGTGCTGCAATGTCATTTGGGGACTGTGCAACGTAGGCACTAGGGCTCTCCGACAGCTCTGAGGCAGGTTTTAAGTCCCTGAAAAGCTCTCCTAATTCGTCCGGTGATGAAATATAACAGTTTGGATGATACGTGGGTGGTGTATCTTCTGTAAACCCTGAACGTTTATTGGGGGTCTGGGCCTCTGACCTCTTCAAAGGCTCTGGATTAGGTAGGATGTCCATAAAGAGTTCGCTTAATTCATCCGTCGAAGCAATGTGGCGAGATGGGTAGCATTTAGGCGTCGAATCCTCGCGCATTGTTGTACACTCTTGCGGAGACTGAGTTCCAGTATACTCGACATTTGAAAATGGACCTGAAGGTGGAAGAATACCCCTGAAAAGATTTCCTAACTCATCTGGTGAAGGATTAAGGTGAGGCGCATAGATTTCCGGTGAGGATTGGCGAATTACGTCGACTTGGGGTGTGATTTCCTTGTACAATGTTGCAGGCACATTAGAAGGCCGCGTTCCATTAATATCAAGATTGGGGTACAGGCCTGCAGGTGGTAGAATGTCCCTGAAAAGATCTACTAAATCATCTGGTGAAGGATTAAGGCGAAGTGCGCAGATTTCCGGCGAGGATTGGCGATCTACGTTAATTTGGAGCGTTACATCCTCGTCCCGCGTTGAACGTACATCAGAAGGTCGCGTTGCAGTAATATCAGGATCGATAGAGAGGCCTGAGGGCGGTAAAATATCATTGAAAAGTTCTCCTAAATCATCTGCCGAAGGGTTCAGGCGAAGTGTTTTGATTTCCGGCGAGGATTGGCGATCTATGCCGAATTGGGGTGTTATTTCCTCGTATAATGTCGCGAGCACATTAGGAGACTGTATCCCCAGTATCTCCATATCAAATGATCGGCCTGGAGTTGAAGGGATGTCCCTGAAAAGATCTCCTAATTCATCTGCCAAAGGAATACGGATGGGTGGGTGGAATTCGGGCGAGTAACTTTGGATAGGTTCTTGGATATGGGGCTTTATATCCTCGTACAACTCTGCCATTTCATCGCGGGACCGTGCGCTAGCAAAACCTGGTGATAGTGACGCTTGCATAGAAAGATCGCCCATTTCTTCTGGCGAACCACACGAGATATCAGGACCAGAATGGGGCGGTACAGTTTCTACAGGCACGGTGCCTTGATCGGTTTGGATTGATTCTGAGCGGTACAGCAGTGCAGGGGACGGAAGCGGGGAGAGACTGTAATCATCATCCAATTCTGACGGTTTCCAGTCTTTCGAACGGTGTTTTGAATCCCGAACCAAAGGCGGGTCATTGCATGACGTCGCACGTTGAAATGCCGGTGTTGATATCCTATTCTTAGGTGTTTCGGTATCAACGCCGCTGGAACGCTATTCCTCTGCAGAAACACGCACCTATCAACATAGTCAACACCTCCAATCTCCGTAATATTGTTACCCATCTCGGTAATGCCCATTTTCCAATGGTCCCTATTCATCCCTTCGGCCTTCGAAGCGTCATGCAGATTCCAGTATTCCTCTGCCTTTCTGAAAATGACACTCTGATGGCTCGTTTGAGCTTCAGTCATTACCATAATTGTTCGCCGAGCGTTCTGAAGTGGTTCAAAGAGCATTCGCTCTCCTGGTGTCATGGCAAACGAGGATGGAGTGATATCGCTACCAAGAGACTCAATAAAACGATGTTTATTTTCTATTCCTATTAGTTTCCTGTGGTGTGATAAACACTCGCCGATTGAACCATCGTCTATGACAGATCGCCAACTTGGCCTGAATTCTTCCCACCACGGTCTTTTGTAGCTCGCTACTACTTCCCCACGGTCTTCATCGCGTGTTATGTTAAGCGCTTGCACGAACTCGACGTTGAATTGCATGGGTAGATCCTCTGGAGCAATTCTCCCTAAAGAAAATGCCAACGAACGCAGCGTAAATGGTACATCAACAACTTGTCCCATTGATGTGATCAAGCCCACGTAAGTCAAAAAGTAATGCTGTAAAACCATTAGTAAAAGGTATCCCATTAATTGAGTTACTAACCAGTTCTTTTCGTAGGCATTTTTGGAATGGAGCTTGATCTTCCATCGGTTTTTTTAAAATCTCGTCCACCGCTCGTTTTAATCGTGATTCCCCATAGTAGACGAGCTCTTGTATGTGTTCGCGGTACTGCTTTGCCGATTCAGATGCAAAACCATGTAGATCGAAAGGATCGATTGAAGAAAACGTCATGGACGGTCACCGCAGATGTGTTGGACTTTTTCAAGATTCATGATTCAATTTTTTTTACGCTGAACCATATCTATTTTTAGATTAACCCCTTTTTATAGCCAGGCTTGGTAATACGAAATAGGTAATCTGTTCGCCTCGCCAAGTCACCCCACATGGCTGCTTGGCGATTGGCATAGGCTGCTCGCCCCTTTTGTACCACGTCATTAGCAGAGGCATCACCAGCCATTGCCGCTACTGCACTGTTCATCCACTATTTCTCCTTTCGTAGGAAATATCTCATCGTTCAGTCCATTTCGTACCCAAGAAGCATAGCCTCTTCTCGCCATCTGTGGAACTGTGCTCTGGCACGTAGCCAATGGACCCGTTTGACTTGGTGTGACGTTCCGGTCTGTTTCCCACACCCCGATAATCCTCTTTTTTATCTTATCTTTAATTTTCGTTTCTGTGGACTTCACCTTCGCTCCGTCCACCCGATACACGCACCCCGTTAGCTCATTTTCTTCATTCTATGTTCCTAATCCTTCATTCTATTCCCCTTGAAACTGACTTATACTCCACCTTCATGTGTTTCCCAATTAACCCTCTTTTATCTTTTTCTTCGTCTACTTCTTTTGGACACCTTATCCTTTACAGTATAAATACAGCTATGTAGTAGCTACAGAAAAGCATCGAATACAGAGTACTTTAACCTGTCTATTCGACCTCTAAGCTTCCTTTCGAAACCTTTTCCGTGTGCCGCTACGGAACTGCTATTACTCTCCGAGCCACAGTTGTCACTAGCGTCACACTTGGAACAAGGTAAGTAAAAATATCACTTATATTAAGGGATGGATTACGAACATTCTATCAGTGTTTCTGGATCTGTATCCTCCAGGTTAAAAGGTCCATTATCAGGATCGCCAATTCTTATTTCGCCGTTCTCCGCCACAATGTTGGGCCCATGCCTAGAAACCCTGAAAGACTTCTCCGTATTTGCGGCGAGTAGTGGCATGGAGAACGGACATGTTCTGGCGTGTGAGCCTTTGCCGAATCTCAGCGAAATGAATTGCAGGTCACCTCAGGTTGGAGAGGGTGATGCAATTCAGGCGAGCATTGCTATGGCAAACGTCGGTCGCGGGACTTGGCGAGGGTGATGCGATGCAGGCGAGCATGCCTTTGACGAATGTTAACACCTATGACGACGCAACATGTAAGGAGTGCCTGGATGAGCAGTGTCCTAACGTCATTCTGCGTTTATTTATATCTCCGAGTCCGATGTATTGCCATGCCTGAAAAAATGCAGACCGTAGGCATTGCGTACTAGGGCGATGGTGGTGTAGTAAAGAGGGAACACAACTCCAACAGACAAGTACAAATAACCAGCGCGACCAGATAGGAAGCGGGAGGTCCAGCACCAAACAAGGAAGTAAAGGCAGGATCCCAGGATGTTCCATGGCAGTTCAGCCAGAATTTGGGCAATGATGTGGGCGGTCCAGCTGTACATTCCGCTTGGGTGCTTCCTGACCTCGTAGATAGTACGGGTAGCGACGAAGGGAACTTGCAACATGTTCACCAACGGTTGACTGTAGAAATATTGGTCAGTTTCGTGAACTCAACAAAGTAATTGAAACCAACTTCAAGACGAGAAGCATGTAAACAGTCTAGTAAAAGGAGGTTATGAGATCGAAGATCAAATCCTAAAACGAACAAGACTTACACATATACAATTCTGAACGTTTTGTATACTGTCCTGGTTCTTGAGAAAGACAGACCAATGAAGAAGCCACCAGCAACATTGAGGATGAGCTTGGCGATGCGGTAATGGTCAGCAGCTCCTTGTTTAAATGACAAGTTCGATGACCTGGTTGCGCCATGGGGTGGGGTATTCAATCCTGAGATCAGTTTCAACAGCAGGTTGACTTCGTCCAATTGTATGGATCTCCTGGATTTCCTGCTCAGTCCTGACTGCCTCGGGGAGCGTTTCCAAACTTCGTGCCAGTTGATGCTGCTGAAGGCAGTCGCTCCGGCACCAATAACGTCCAACATATATTCGGCACTAGAAATTAGACGGAGATAGATCAGGATAAGGCATCAGTGTAACGGTTAAAAATAACGCACGGATTTTCTTCAGGAAGACATGGGCGAGCACCGTTGGAGTCGAAGTAGTGCAGCAAAGTTTCAGCATTGTGTCCAAGGTCACCGAAGTAGACTGTTTAGCCACCCTTCTCCTCAACAAAAGGAAGCGATCGAAGACCTGGTAAATTTTGGTCAGTCAAGGTACAATAAAATTGTGTCAAACGACGTACATGGAACAATTCAGCGAAAGGTTTTTTGACAAAAAAAAAAATCATTAAGATGGCAAAGAGGTACATCACCGCAGAAGCTCACTTGATGAATCCTAATGAATAAGACAGATCAGTATATAAATAATTGATAATAGCTGCTTACCTACGTGCATAGGATAGCCTGGCTTTGTTCGGCCAAGCTTCGCAAGAAGGCAACAATGTTCCAGGCACTCTGAGAGTCAAGACCAGATGTGGGCTCGTCAAGGAAAAGCAAATTCTGGGCTATCATAGAATAATTAAGATGCATGTCGACACGGGAGCTTCATAAACACGCATAGCGTGTACGAGAACCGCAAGCTCTAAATTTCACATTTGCTGTCAAAACTCCGGTGCGTGATCACCATCACAGACCCATACTGCCTCGGAGCTATCCATTGGCGTTCCTCCATTGCCTTCTTCAGCGCCGTGAATTAGCAGGACATTGGCATATTTTGAGTGTTTTTCTCCTCTACAACAGTTTTGACGGGCCAAAATAACCAAATCTACGCGTATAGGGTCCTACGTAGTCAGGTTAAACCATTTTTTGACCAAATTATGTATGGTCCTGATATCATTGACGCAAACGTCTGGAGATCTGAACATGTAGTCAAGTCGACGCTTCACCGAGAGTGAGTAATTCTGTGTTAAACCAACTGCCGTCAGTGTTAGACAATGTATTGTCTATATACTAGCTTGAATAACATACATTTTTTTGCATCTATATACAATAATGTGAATGAGACTCCAACTTAAATTATCCACCGGGGCGGTGTCAAGTCAACTCGTCGAGCTGTAAACGACGAAATTCAGCTTCATAAAACTCTGGCAAGTCAGAAATGCGTCCGTTTCAACGATTTAGCAATGCAATGGTGCTCTAGGGAGTCTTTATATTCCTAGAAGCTGGGATTTTGCAATTTATTCCACAGATTTCAAAGGTAGAAACGACTTAACAAGGTCTCCATACTGGGAAACCGATAGCTCGGAGGCAGTATGAATTTGTGATGGTGATTACGCACCTGAGTTCTGACAAGCGAATTCGAGATTTAGAGCTTGCGGTTCTCGAACACCGTAATAGCACCTTCACCGCGAGTTCGGCACCGATGGTGGTTCGTTTCCTTAGTTCCACGCCAAGGGATCCGACAATAGCGTTCCTTTCATTCCAAAGGCCATACAAGTGAAGGCATTGATCGACACTTTATAATGCAATTTAACAATTGAAGTGAGTAGAGTAAAAAGGGACTTGACCGAAAGATAAAGCGTTTAACTCAAATTGAATTATTTCAAAGTTCTAGTCATAACATCCTTAATTAAGAGTGGGTAGCCTTTGCTTTACAGCAAGGCCATAGGTCCTGGGAACGCATCAAACCGAACATGTCTGCTGATGTAAGTGGGTGATTTTCGAGGCTCCTCGTGACTTGAGTAATTCACGGAATGTCTAGCTATTTTTCTGTAGTCATGCCATCCTACGACTATAAAATGTAAATCAGTAAACCATTGCTATGGAACGAGGGGACTTTTACATACCATTTGACCCACTTATCAAAACTTATAGCCGGACATAGATAGCTTCATTTACGAACATATATTATGTATACACGGATTAGTACACTGAACAGTCTCGGAGAACTCTTTGATTGGTGTCATGTTAGATTAATATTCAACACTTATGCAATATCTATCCACTCTACGACTTTACCCGATTGTTAATGGTATTTCTATGTTCGTCCACAGGATAACCACAGCAACATTTAGAACTCTGTAATTAGAAGGAGTCTAATCCTCACAACATATACACATTACATTATTGAGAACTAATTAGTCATATGAAACACGACGCAAATATTCTATGCGAATGACAACAGAATCTATTGTAAATGACGGACTAATATAAAACAGAGTACTTTAACGCCAACCAACTTGAAAGCAACACCGCTCGTTTCCACTTGTGACAGCTAAACAATGTTCACCGCAATCGAAGAAACTTTCGCAAAAGATCAAAGGAACACCAATAACTTGATTACGTTTGAAACGTATCCATTCCCTTCAAAGCTAATAGAAATTGCTTAGTAAGTTCGAGCTTTACAAATTACGGATTGACTGAAAACTTCGAAATCGTCTAGCCCTCTAGATACAAGAGGCTTTATAGTACCGCCTACCTTATTAAAGGCTTACTCTAAGAGCCATGAAAAATTTCTAATGCCTAAATGCTTCCATGGAATGGAAACGAGTATCATCGTCTTTAAAAAGTCAATGCTGATCGAGTATACCTCCTCAAAAAACTCCTACTACTAGTGTCATCTTAATTTCGCCAGTGCCGAGAGGTTATAGGTTGATTATTGGTCCAGGTGGTCAAGAGTACTTGGTGCCTTGCCATCTGGTTGAAGACATAAATCGTTTTTTTTTTTTTTTTTTTTTTTTTTTTTTTTTTTTTTGTTTTTTGAATCCTATGAACATAAAAAAAGGATGGGTTTAGAAAGAACAATGGCATCGGTACTATATGCTCATCTTGTCCTGTGTCTATTGTACTGACTTTCGCGTTTGAAAAGGAAGAAAACACATATGGAGACCGCCGCATCCCATAAAGGAGGTACATTTACTTCTCCCACCAAACCTTCTGTAAGCATCCGCTTTTCTATACAATTTTTAAAATTGGATGGCGTAGAATCAGGAGCCATGTATTCCATGGGTAGCAGAACGTGTAACGTATTTGTAAGAGACGCAAGAGAGCTTGCCCTGTTCGGTAGCAAGTCACTGTCGTGAGTTATCAACTCGCGATTTCCATAAACAGTGAAGATGTACATATTTAGCAATGTGTGTTTATGACTCGAAGGATTCGTTGTCGATCGTTTTACTTGTAGTGGAAATAATCACAGGGTTACATCTTATCTCGTGAATTATCGGTCGTGCTGACTGTCATATATCTGTCATCGAACCTGTTAAGCATAATCATCATGACTAATGACTGATCCTGGATGATCCTTCTTCTCCGGGTAATTGGATGAACAATTTCTGTGTGTCGTTCTTGTCGACCCTATATGATGCTATTTTCTCGAACCATTTCAGTTATAAAGGTTCGTGGTTCAATTTATCGTTCATCTAATCATGTCAGACCCTGATATGTGTAGAAAAGGTATCCCTGTCGATACCGATAAAGGATACAGCGCGTCGACCTTTCACCGCATTGGTCAGTTCCAACGTCTTCTGCATCCTGTTATAAATGGAATCAGTTGTAGAGGTGTAGTATTTCTATTGAATGAACATTTAACATTCTGCTAATTTTTATTTTATTTATGTATCAGCCTCTATGATTCCTTTTTTAAATTCGTTCATATCTTCAAATATATTTGATACACTCAACTGTGTTGATTACCAGTGCGGCTTGCGTGATAGACAATCCGTTTGTTCGTATTCAAATGGTATGTATAGTACAACGCTCATCAAAGCGTATAATTCGAACTTGTTTGTAGAATCTAAAGCTAGTGGCAAGTCCTTTCTTGCGATAGGCACTTGCCAGGGATCCATCAAGGTCGTTGACGCACGACGGAGGTGTTTATGGGAACGTGGTGCGTTTAATTCTCTCTGGTCACAGCACTTCTATGTCGGTTTTTATTTTTCGTATTCCTTCCCTCGCGTAGAACCTAGGGGACGGCAAGTTATACGTCATCGGTCCTACATAAGCGATTTGAAATGGAAGAGGGATGATACATCGTTATTGGTTGGTACGTCTACTCATTCAAGGTACGTGGGAGACGATCATCCCGGTGCATTTGTCGTAAACGTCGAAGATCGAGTTATAACGCATTGGTTACACGGACATATCGAGCCGGTTAAATGTGTCATGTGGCATCCTATGAGCGAGTCGCTTGTGTACACCGGAGGTAGAGATGGTGCTATATCCCTTTGGGATTTACGGATGAATCCATCAGTTCGTTTATCTTCGGGGTCGACTGGTCTTAGGTCTGTCGCTACTATCGTTCATGCCCATCAGGTTGTAGGATCTTCTCCGGAACCCACCATTACGGGGCTCGTGTTGCAAGACACTGCCACTTATAATGTAATAAGTAGTTGTTCCGCGAATGGGTGAGTGTTTTATCAGACGATAGAAAAGTGTGTCTCATTGTCTTTTGGTAGTTTTCTTCGATTATGGGATCTCAGATCGACTAATACCTACCTCTCGTGCTCTAGTTTGGACCCGACCGTCTACAACCATCGCCAGTCTAGGGGTATTGTGTCGCTGGTATCGGGGGTCAAGGAATCGGACGGTACTATATTCGGACTTGGCACCGATGCAAGGATATATGTGTATTGTGTGTTGGATCTAAACGTCTACAGTAGCCAAAACCCATGCGACAGTCTCTGGGGGAGTCCATCATTTTATGTGAAATCGTCACTCTCACCGTGTGGTCGATGGTTGGCATACGGAGGAGGGCCTCACAACGGGGATGCTTTCATTTTCAGTGTTGCACGCGACACTCGATTAGATGTCGGACCCATCCACGCTGTGAGGTTGAGGGGGGGTTCGTCTAGCTCGTGTGGAGTGGACTGGTCCAGCGATTCATTGGCTGTCTGTGCGGAAGCTGGAAGGGTCCGTATATGGCGGTCCGACCCCGGGAAGCGGAGAGAATGTGAGATACAACCTGATATCAACAAAAATAAATGGAGTTGGGCTACGACTATTTCACAAAAACATGGTTATTATAATCGGATATAGGGTATGATATATGTAATTAGATATTAGATTGCGATGAATATCGGTCAGGTCATGGAATTATTAATAATAAAGTGGTACCATATTTCACGCAGGTCGGTTGGGTCCATTGCGGGTAGTTATCATTGCTGTTGGTAATCGAATGAAGGTTTAACCAAGGTTCATATTTCCGACATAAGTCAATACCAGTATAATGCAAAGTGACTGTAGCATGGTTCTGGTACAGAGCATAGGGGTATCGGTGCATGAGTAATCGATATACAGGTAAAGTATTGTTTGTTCACTGGTGCTCTACAGTAGAAACATACATGCATTTATATTTTGTGGCTACATCAGTGACTTATCAGTATTTAGTAATCTAATCGGACAAAGGAGATCGAATAGCCGACCTTTATCTGACTATGTAATAAACCTGTCACGTGAGCATACTGACTCGCCAACGCGTACCCTATTCATCAGATTCGTGTTCTAATATTGTATACTCGTTGATATTTGATTAACATTTTCTTTCATCATGGATACATATGAACCTCTGGTACTGGATATATAACGAGTATATACAGACTATACACAAATGACTGCATAGGAACTTTATTTAAACAGAATATTAATTTAACAAAAGATGTTTAAATATAAATATATTTTACTTACGGTACAATCCATGTCATGTTCTGTTCTTTTCCATCTGAGTCGAGAGGTTTTATGTGCAGAAGAAGTGTACACTGGAGCCCCAATCAGGTATAGTAAATGACAAGTAATGTTATAAACTTACGTGCATGGCTTGGTGACATTTAACAATCCCATAGATACATCTGCCTTGACCGTCAATATAAAAAATTTTTACACCGATCTACAAAAATTGTTAGTATAGATAATTCATAAAATAGATGTTTAACTAACAGGAAAGGATCCAGCGTCCTGATGAGTTTCATTTGCATTTGGAATGGATGAAGAAGTGTTCATACTGTAGTACGTATTGTATGATAGAAACGAGTAGCAGAAGATATCGGTAATGATTAGGCTGCTAAAAGGGTATATTTATACAGGATACAGCTGCTATGCCCTATACCCTGATGCCCGTAACCCTCTACCCTAAATCTTAACGATTTCTATTCGAATTTCTATTATTCTCATATGTAACTTAGTTTTAACTATTATTAGATCAATATTCTTCAGATCGAACTAGACCTGTCAGCCCACCCCACCCCTGCAGTGAAAGTCCTTGTCGTAAAACAAGCTCTCAAATTTTGCTTTATCTAATTGAATACATATATATTACTCATTCAATACAGTTCCAGCTTTACGTATATTTATTAATCATTTGATACAGCCCTAGCTTTACGTGTACTTACTATTCATTCAATACAGCACAGACTTACGTGTCCTTACGTGTATTTCTTACTCATTCAATATAGCACTGGCTTTACGTATAAAAATGTATAATACTAAATTAGTAAGTTTCTCTTGATATTGGTTATGCACTAACTCAAATGGAATAGAACAAGTATATATATATATATAACTAATGTTAGCAGTCAATTCTATTATATGTACGTTCTATTTATATGATTGATTTTTATCAAATCTATCAAATATACGGTCCAACTTCTACGGAATTAGCATGTTTTTGAAACAAGTATACAAAAGTTGTTTCATCATCATTTAGAATCTAACTGCATTTAAATTGTTTTTTTGTGGTCTAGCGGCCAACATACCTATCTAGCCGGTGTCTAGCATTTTAATTTCCGTAACCCTGCATAATGTATACTAATTTGGCAATAGTGTGATGTAACCTAAAGCAATATATTGTATTAATACAATGACAGTGGCGTTGATAGCACATATTGTATTAATACAATGATAGTGGCGTTGATAACACAGTATATTGTATTAATGCAATGGCAGTGGCGTTGATAGTACAGGACTATAGTAATGGAAGCAATTAAAGAAAACTAAAACAGTATTAGTAACATAGCAACAGTGATATTGATGATGATAGATTTGATAATAGTATCAATACTATAGTGATATATTAATAGAAGTATTCAAATGACATCGGCATATTACTAATTGCACTAATTGTATAGCAACAAATGCATTGAAAATTAGTCATTTTATTAAATGGTGAAAAAATGACACCATTTTATTAAACAGTGAGAAAATGGCGCCATTTTGTTATATTATATTAGTAATCTACTCTTGAGCTTGTCCTATTTAAAGCGTAAATTGCAATAACAAAGTTTTATTGCATCACATTCAAATCGTGTTTGTCGTTTATTAGTCCTTCTTGTCATTATGGACTTTCTCAATTTGAATCAATATTCGGAACTTCTTCCGCCATTTGATATAATATCAAGTAAGCAATTATATTATTTATATCTAAACATATTATACTTAAATCTAATTCATTTAGAATCTTTTGGCTATCTATTAAAAGACATCAATGCCGAAATCGAAACTGCCTTCATTATGAAATATGTTCCAATCAACCAACGTTGGACTGAGCTTGACACTTTAGGTGTCTGGAACAACCAGATCAAATGGAGGCGATATCAGCATAAATGTCTTATTGACCCATGGCATTATACTTTACGCAATTTTAGCGTATGTATTACATGTCATGCTAAAGAAGCAATATTTTCTGTATTTCCTTATGGATCTGATAGATTTCCTGGATACGGCACAATTGTCCAGGAATTTGTAGAATTTGGTTATAAAGAATATGCTATATATGCTTTAGTAAGTCATTTTACACTATATACTAATATTTTTATATTTATTTTTGCTATTTTAGGATGCTAATTCAGAGCTGATTGAAGGTTATTGTATTGAACCAATTACCAACGACATTTACTGGCCAACAAACGACGTATTTGTTGTTTCTGTTAGCTCTATTAGTTTTGTGGCAGCATATTACTTGCTAGAACCAATTCTAAGCAGCAAGTATGTGGTATATGTTGCACTTGTATCCCGTTTCATCGACAAAACAGACTGGAAGAAATTTTTGGAGTTTTTCAATATCAAGGATTCCGAGGATATTTACAAGCACATGACCACTATCCATATTTGTATGAACCAGTTTGAACGGGAAACAATGGTACGAAATTTATTATACTTTTATATGTCCTATTAATAAATATTTATTTTTTATAGAATCGACCTCTTTTGGTAGAGTGGCACAAATTGCAGTCAACCGCAGAATTTGTTTGGAAAATATTATATATTAAATATATGGATCACAAATTTGGTTATGATGCTGAAATATAATCTTTAGTATATAAATTATACATATACATAATTTTACTTTTTTTTTCTTTTTGACCAGAAATAATACAGAAACAAGCAAAAACAAATAAGTATTAAAAATTGATTATTTTGCAATGCAAACAATACAATTAAAAACAAAGAAAAAAAGTAGCACGTTGGTGCATTGTGTTTCACATACAAATATATTAAGTGATGTTGCGTGCTTAAGGAGAAGTCTTACAAAAATATATTATCTTGGCTATAAAAAGCCATAAGCCCTAAGAAGCTCTCTTAGAGGCTTGTCCGGATTCTGAAAGATTTTAGGCCAAAAATTTGGCATTTTATTTTCCATTTTTTATGGATTTGATAGCATTGCAGGCTAACCATTGTCTGGATCTGATGGATTTGATACTAAAACTGCAAATTATTAGGACATTTTCCAGTATTAAAGAATATTTGTACATTCTAAAATTCAGTTTAAATAGAAAAAATAAAATACAAAATCCATTAAATATGCCCAAATGCCTGGACTCGTAAGTTCAGGTTTAGAATGTTAGCATATTGTACAAAAAAGAAAATTCGGACATGTCTCAACTGGCCTAGATTGCTCTAGCCAAGTGCTGTCACCACAGTGCAGTGCAGTGACAGTGCAGCATAATTTTTAGCAGTGTGACACGCTTCACAGTTATCACAGTTTACTGTGAAGTACTGTGAAGTGACCAATGACGTCACACATAATCACGCAGTTCCTTGCCCACATACATAGCGTTTGTTACAGAAGATGGCTATGTCCAGTACTATTGTCTGATGTTTTATTACCTACAATTCAGAATTTATTTCTGAACATTATATCCCCTTGTTAGACAGTGACCAACCCATAAGTGTAGAAGAAAAACTGTTATCATGTAATGGATCCGACAAGATCCAAACAAGATTATGAGATTCTAGTAGAAAGTGTGATAAGATTAGATATACTCTGCAGATAAGATTAGATACAAAAACCAGTGTTTGTACTTAATAAATAAAACCATTTCGTAACACCTAAGCAACACTCTCAAGTCTCATTGTGAAAGCATAGACACATTGCTACATGTTTTTATTCACTTTTAAGTATAATATTGTATTCTTGCCACCCAGACTGAGATGTTTCTTTCCGATTGCAGAAAGTTTTATCGAAATTGCACATTTTTGAGGACAAAAATCTATTTAAGCTTTTATCAAGCTTGTGTAGGTTACTTAAAAAGTAACCTAGAAGAGAATTTTTGTTTCCAATTGTAATAGTCCTTCATTTTAAGGCCATACTAAATCATAATGTTGAACAGAAAGAAAGGGCAGGAATTGCATAAATGTCCTCGTAACCATGGCTTGACAAAATAACATAAATTTACGGCACACTGTGCACAGCCTTCACAGTGACTGTGGTACGCTGTGCAGTATATCGGAGTGTGAAAAATCACAGTGCAGTCCTGTCCTGTGGCGGCAGCACTACTCTAGTCTTACAAAAAGAAGTTAAGATAAAGCATGTTTTTAAAAAAAAAACGCAGTGCAAGGCGAAGTTGTGTTGGAGAAGTAATATTGGCAAGGGATAGTTTAGGTCTGTTTGGTTTTGCAGATTTGAGGGCCAAAATTGGCAAAATTCCAGACAAGCTCTTAGGAAAGTTTCCCGGAGCCTGAAGCTGTCTTGTCGGTAGCAGCTAGAAATGAAAATAAGCCATTAAAATAAATCAACGGTCAAACCAAACATCTGGTCAATGATAGTATTGGTATTGGTATTATTGCCTTAGCAAAGCCCAGAGTCCAGGCCTGCCCGTCAGGGCCATTGCGAGGAATTTGTGACT